>NW_027507686.1:10192127-10301644 GCF_037356315.1 Lithobates pipiens | reverse complement strand
TTTCCTGTGTTTTTTTTTTTTTTGTTTTTTTTTTTTTCTGGTGAACGAGGAGTGTGACTGGGCTGTCAGATTGATGTGTCATTAGAACCTGGTGTATAATGTAGAGCCTGGTATATGATGTACAGAGCCCGGTGTATAATGTAGAATGTAGAGCCTGGTATATGATGTACAGAGCCCGGTGTATAATGTACAGCCCGGTGTATAATGTAGAGCCTGGTATATGATGTACAGAGCCCGGTGTATAATGTACAGCCTGGTATATGAAGTATAGAGCCCGGTGTATAATGTACAGCCTGGTATATGAAGTATAGAGCCCGGTGTATAATGTACAGCCTGGTATATGATGTACAGAGCCCTGTGTATAATGTACAGCCTGGTATATGATGTACTGCAGGGGACGGAGTTGGTGGATTCTATAAGGGGTGTGGCTTATGAGAAATGGGAGGGGTCAAAAGGGTGGGCGGGGTCTAGCGCCCCCCCATCTTAAAACTTCACCAGCCGCCACTGCACATCACTAAAAGAACACCATACTCACCGTGAAGCATGGTGGTGGCAGCATCATGCTCTGGGGCTCTTTTTCTTCAGCTGGAACAGGGGCCTTAGTCAAGGTAGAGGAAATTATGAACCGTTCCAAATACCAGTCAGCATTGGCATAAAAACCTTCAGGCTTCTGCTAGAAAGCTGAACATGAAGAGGAACTTCAACTTTCAGCATGACAACGACCCAAAGCCTCCATCCGAATCAGCAAATGAATGGCTTCACCAGAAGAAGAGTTTTGGAATGGCCCAGCCAGAGCCACAGACATTAATCCCATTGAAAATCTGTGGAGCGATCTAAAGAGGGCTGTGCACAGGAGATGCCCTCGCAATCTGACAGATTTGGAGTGTTTTTTGCAGAGTGGGCAAATAATGCCAAGTCGAGATGTGCCATGCTGATAGACTCGTACCCAAAAAAGACTGAGCGCTGTAATAAAATAAAAGGGGCTTCAACAAAGTATTCATTTAAGGGTGTGCACACTTATGCAACCATATGATTATTTATTTTTTTGTTTATTTTTACTTCCCTTCACCTAAAAGTTATCAGTTTGTTGTTCAACTGAGTTTAGAGGTCACAATAAAGGTGGAGAAAATCTGAAATTATTTATATTTGTCTCCTCTTCCTTCTTCTTCTTTTTTTTTTTTTTTTTTTTTTTTACATCACAGAAAACCCAAAATTTTTACAGGGGTGTGTAGACTTTTTTTTTTACTATCCATTGTAGATATAGATAGCAAATCTGAATATGAAAAGGTGCAACACACACAGACCCCACCCCAAGCAGAATATTTTTTTATTTTTTTATCATTGCCTCCTGCTGCCTTTTTGGTCTAGACCTGAATGACCTGTGCCTGGTCCTGTAGCCTCCTGGGATACGTAAAGGGTGGGAGGGAAAGAAAATGGCAAATAAAAAAATAATATACCATATACAATTGTGACAAGTCATATTGTAATTGTATGTTCTTGATAATTAACGTTCCTTTTCAATCTACAACTCTAATATTATGTAAAAGGCAATATGGCTACCTGGAGGTGTTCAGATGATATACGGAACCCCCCTCAGAAATATAATTTCCTGCTTGTGTGATTGGTTCACTGATTTCCCCAGAAGTCTGCACTAAGATAGAAGGCAGATTTTGGGCATCCCCTGAAACAAAAATGGTGAGATACTCCCAAAGGGGAAAATCACATCTTAAAGCATGCAGACCCTGCCACTTTCCTCATTAGAGCCTTGCAGGTGCAGCAGCCGATTGATAATTATAAAATCGCTCCCAAAGTTCTGAAGAGCAGCGGTACAGCTGCAAAAATGCTGTATGCAGAATTAAGCTGCGTCAAGGGTTTATATATTTTTATTTTTGACGTGTCAAAATCAATGGTTCCCTATGAGAACCGTCTTAAAGCGGGAGTCTGCCTTTTTTTTATTTTTTTATTTTTTTAAACCAGCAGCTACAAATACTGCAGCTGCTGACTTTTAAAATAAGGACACTTACCTGCCCAGCGCGCCTGCGATGTCGGCACCCGAAGCCGATCTCTCGATCGTCTCTCGGGTGCTGCCGCCGCCATCTTGGGTATGGGAATCAGGAAGTGGAGCCTTGTGGCTTCATTTCCCGGTTCCCTACTGCGCATGTGCGAGTCGCGCTGCGCTATAAGGATGGTCCCCGCTGTCTCTGGGATCCGTGTGTTTCCCAGCAGACAGCGGGGGACCCGCGGGAAGTGGCGTAAATATCCGCAGATTCTGCGGATATCTATGCTGGAAGTGGGTGCAAATACCTGTACTGTACAGGTATCTGCACCCCCCCTCCCCCCTGAAAGGTGCCAATTGTGGCGCCGGAGGGGGGGGGAGGGCTCCAATGAGCGGAAGTTCCACTTTAAGGTGGAGCTCCGCTTTAACTGACCCGGCTTTCAGCTCATTGATTTGAATGGAAGTCGCATCCAAGTTGGTTGATCATGACCTGACTTGTGGCATGTGACTTGTGCTCTGAGGATCTTGAAGGGGAACTCCACACCAAAATGAAAAAAAAAAACAGCATGGGCCCCCCCCCCCCCCCCCCCCCCCCCCCCACAAAAAATCCCTTATCTGAGCATGCAGCACAGTAGGCCAGGAAAATGGAGGGAACAAGCGAGCTTGTTCCCCTCCCGGATCATACCAGGCCACACGCCCTCAACATGGGGTGTGGGTGCTCTGGGGCAGGGGGCTCTGCGCCCCCACCCTAAAGCACCTTGTTTCCATGTTGATGGGGGCAAGGGCCTTTTCCCGTCAACCCTGGCCGGTGGTTGTGGGGGGTCTGCCGGCGGGGGGCTTATTGTAATCTGGAAGCCCACTTTTTAACATTGGGGCGGGACCCCAGATACCGGCCAACCTCCCCATGTGAATGAGTATGGGGTACATTGTACCCCTACCCATTCACCCCTAAAAAAAAAAAAAAAAAGTAAGTGTAGTGTAAATAAAAACAAGATACAGTTTTGTCAAGTCCTTTTTTAAAAAAAATTCCATCCAGTCTTCTTCCTCCCGTCTTCTCTGCCACTGCTGTCTTCTTTGCGCTTGTACAGACGCTTTATTTCTCTGGCGTTGGTAGTGGCTTTGCAGCGCGTTTTTTTTCTATGCATGGGGAAAAGGAAAGGAAAGATAAACAAATATAGCTGGTTGCACAAATGGAAAGGGTCATGTAATAATATCATAATATTTAAGTCTATAATTTAATCTCCTTTTGGTTTTGGATAGAATATAGGAAGGTTAAAACCTCCTGGCAGACTTTTTGTACCATTGGAGAGATTTCCCATTATTTCCAGTTCCTACAAAACGCAACAAGAATAACCCCCGAAATGTAATCAAAATGATGAGAAATCCCCTCTTTGATAGTTCTCACCATTACAGGTGTCCCCATTGGAAGGTTCCCACATCTATCAGATTTCCATCACCCCCATAGGAAGGTATTCCCCAACTATCAAATGTTGGATTTCCGTCACCCCATTGGAAGGTTTCTCCCAACTGTCAAATGTTGGATTTCCGTCACCCCATTGGAAGGTTTCTCCCAACTGTCAAATGTTGGATTTCCGTCACCCCATTGGAAGGTTTCTCCCAACTGTCAAATGTTGGATTTCCGTCACCCCATTGGAAGGTTTCTCCCAACTGTCAAATGTTGGATTTCCGTCACCCCATTGGAAGGTTTCTCCCAACTGTCAAATGTTGGATTTCCGTCACCCCATTGGAAGATTTCTCCCAACTGTCAAATGTTGGATTTCCGTCACCCCATTGGAAGGTTTCTCCCAACTGTCAAATGTTGGATTTCCATCACCCCATTGGAAGATTTCTCCCAACTGTCAAATGTTGGATTTCCGTCACCCCATTGGAAGGTTTCTCCCAACTATCAAATGTTGGATTTCTATCACTAGCTATTATGTATACTGCAACAATTTTTCTTAAACATAAAAAAATAAGGACCTTTTTGTAATGGTGGTGTTTATAACTCACTGCCATCTTTTTGTTTTCTAGGTGGCGCTGTGGGAGGATTATTGGGCGCCTGGATGTCCAGCGGTCAGTTCAAGCCACTCCCTCAGATACTTATGGAGATGCCCCCTGTCCAGCAGCAGAAGCTTTGTGAAAACATCTACACCATCATCGGCAACTTGGACTGGACCGATGCTACTCAACTCATCATGCTGGTCATGGGCAATGCCTCCTTACAACAGAAGGTGTCAGCCGCACTCATCAGCTACGTGTCCCAGGAGCTGAAAGGGGAGATTCAGTTTGGAGACTAGATGGTTGCTCAATCGTTTTATTACTGCCGAAAGCGCACCCATGATTAGCTAGGAAACCCAACAGTGTAGAGAAGGTAAAGGGAGGCAGATGCTGTACTTGGATATTCCAGTAAGGAAGATTTTAGTGTAATTTTGAAGTGTAAGATTTAAAACGATCTGCTGCTTAGTGAATAGAAGCTCCAAGTTGCATAGTAGGTGAGGTTGAAAAAAGACACAAGTCCATCAAGTCCAACCTATGTGTGTGATTATAGGTCACTAGTTGATCTAGATCAGGGATATGCAATTAGCGGACCTCCAGCTGTTGCAGAACTACAAGTCCCATGAGGCATAGCAAGACTCTGACAGCAATAAGCATGACACCCAGAGGCAGAGGCATGATGGGACTTGTAGTTTTGCAACAGCTGGAGGTCCGCTAATTGCATATCCCTGATCTGGAGGACTGAGGATTGACCACTTAGGCCTCCAGTTCTGCCTCATAATAGACATGTGTTTCCTTCCTTAAAGTTCACCCTAAAACTAAAATCTCTAAATCTACAGGCCTCCACGATCTAAGACTAGCCCTGTGAGGAAGTCGCTATACATACCCTTTTTTTTTTTTTTTTTTAAGTCGCTCTGGTCCGGTCTCCAGCGGTGGAAGCTCTGTGCAGGACACGGCCGTGAAATGCCAGGGAAGTGACTTCACCCGTAGACCTACTATGGAGCTTCCGTGGCAGCCACCTCCCCGGCGAAGCCAACGCTTCCAGCTCGGCATGGGACCGGACCGGGGTGGCTTCTGAAAAGGTATGTATAGTGGTTTCTTCTTCACAGAGCTAGATAGATTAGTCCTAGATTGTGGATGCATGTACATTTAGAGATTTTAGAGTTAGGGGGTGGACTTCTACTTTATATAGAAACTGAATTCTGAAAGAAGACATATGGCAAAGAACTAGTCCCCAGTATTGTCTGTGGCCTCTCTGCAGCTGTTCTTTCTCTATTACTGACTTACCATGTCTTGGTCTGCACTGTCTCTGTGTGGGCGGCCATCTTGGTAAAGGCAGGGCTTTGCTTCCTCATGGAAGAGCCTCCAGCATGGAGAACCTTTAGCAGCATCACCAAATCTCACTTTAGCTTTACTAGGACGAGCCCTCAGAGGTAACCGTGCCTTAGATCTTACGCTGCAGATACACAGCTCTGCGGCTATAGACACACCAGTGCCTAGGCACACTCACATACCAGGATATGGACTGCTATTTTTCAGCAGGAATTCCAGACAATCTGTTTTTATTTTCCGAGTACTGCTTGGGCACAATTAACATTTCTTGATGTCGTCTATACCATAGCAAATCTACACTTTTTGAGTTCAGTTCCTCTTCAAACAGACGTAGAAAAAGGGGCAGCCAAAGCAGCAGAAGAGCAAACAGATGAGTACAAGCCGAGGGCAATCAAGTCAACCTGTTGCTAAGCTTTGCATGCAAAAATCAGTTTTAAAGAAATCCTGCTACCTTACCTATGTAGAGCAAAGTGACCATGTTTCCGCAAAGGTGCCCCCCCCCAACTACCATGAGGGTCTGTCAGTGTCAATGGCATTGGTTTGAAAGGCCTCGGAGAGCATTAGGAATTAATTGACAAGTGCGTCTGACCTGTGATTGACTTGCTTCAAGCAGGTTTAGCATTCCTATACACTTGTATTGAGATGCAAAACCCACTTGCAATGAACAAAAGTCTATCGACACCTGCCCTTCTACCCAGCTGACCTTCACCCCCATGCAGCTCTTTCCTCCCTCACAGGCAGCACTGAAATCGGTGGTGTCAGTACCCAGAGGTAGATGACTTTGCTCTTCTGGATGTGTGACAGCGCAGGGGCTTATTAATTGGCTGCTAGGCTTGTACTTTGTCTCAGAGGTGAAGGTCATATGCCCCCCCCCCCAAACCCTAAAGTGGTGGTCTCCAAACTGCGGCCCGTGGGCCAGGGGTGACTCTTTGCTTTGTCTTTATTTAACCTTTAGGTGCTATTCCTCCTACTGACACCATAGATGGAGCGATGTGCCTCCGACTGACGCCATAGACGTGGGCGCTGCGCCTCCCGACTGACGCCATAGACGGGGGCGCTGCGCCTCCCGACTGACGCCATAGACGGGGGCGCTGCGCCTCCCGACTGACGCCATAGTCGGGGGCGCTGCGCCTCCCCACTGACGCCATAGTCGGGGGCGCTGCGCCTCCCCACTGACGCCATAGTCGGGGGCGCTGCGCCTCCCCACTGACGCCATAGTCGGGGGCGCTGCGCCTCCCCACTGACGCCATAGTCGGGGGCGCTGCGCCTCCCCACTGACGCCATAGTCGGGGGCGCTGCGCCTCCCCACTGACGCCATAGTCGGGGGCGCTGCGCCTCCCCACTGACGCCATAGTCGGGGGCGCTGCGCCTCCCCACTGACGCCATAGTCGGGGGCGCTGCGCCTCCCCACTGACGCCATAGTCGGGGGCGCTGCGCCTCCCCACTGACGCCATAGTCGGGAGCGCTGCGCCTCCCCACTGACGCCATAGTCGGGAGCGCTGCGCCTCCCCACTGACACCATAGACGGGGGCGCTGTGCCTCCCAACTGACACCACAGATGGATTAGAGATGGAGATTATTCTTCCCACTAATGCCAATACCTCCTACTGTCCACAGGCATTATGTCATTATTTTCTCCCTGCTGACCACCAAGCCTTTTCTACTCCCACTGCTCACAATCTGGCCCTTTGCTTAGAAAGTTTTGGAGACCCCCCTGCCCTAAAATAACAGCTGGTGTCACTGGCTATAAATAAGGGGGCGCTGGTAAGGTGAGAATGAGGGGGGAGGAGGGGGGCTTTTGCACAGACAAGGCATTGTTAAGGTGACAGGGTCTCTTTAAAGTAAATCTGCTCTTTTATCCATGCAAAACCATCGCAAAAGGTTGACTTGACGTGACAAAACGCACTGAAACCTCCAGGAACAAGTCCAGCATCTCCCTTCTTCATCTACCTCTTTGGAAGCGTATGGAGTCACCTGGAAACAGTCTTTTAATCATGGCTGATGCACTTGAATCATCTTTTTTTTTTTTTCTTAAATCTCATCAGGCCTGTAATATGATGGCAGCTGAAGGTAGACCTGTCTGTGTTGCATATAGCAGCCAATGAAATGCTTTTATTTCCTTTTTATCTGCTTTGGAAAATGACAATGGGGTTTGATTGGCCGCTATTGACTACAGACAATTCTTTGGGATCTTCCGATCCTCATAAGGCCCGGTTCACACCTTTGCAGGTTGCAGGTTGCATGTTTCGGGTGCATTTTGCATTTTTTTTTTCAATACACGTTTTTTCATCCTTTGAAGTCTATGGAACCAAAAACCAGAAAAAGTCCATAAAATGCAAAAAATGTGAACTACATCCATAGGAAACCATGCTGAACAGACTGTAGTGTGTTTCTGCAAAACTGAAAACGCACTAAAAAAAAAATGCCTAGGTGTGAACCGGACCTGAATAAACGTTGGTGCCAAAGGGAAGCCAAGGTGCTCCCTGATTCGGCCAATCAGATGTGAGCTGAAAGAGTCCCATTGGCTGCCAGTGGGCAATAAAAAACAAAAACAAATAGGAACAACCTGAAATTTTAGGCGACCAATCAGATTGCAGCTGTTTGGTTTTTGTAGCAGATGAAGGCAGCAACTGATTGGTTTCTGTGAATAATACTGACATTTTTTTCTTCAGTTCCTATAACCGAATCTGCCCGACACCTAAGCTGGTTATACAAATGGTTCTATTTTATGTTGAAAGAGTAGAATATATCAGTTCTTATTTTTATTATTACCGTACACTTGGACTTCATGCTTTTGCTGTCAACTGCCTTATTTTAGCATTTTTGAATGATAAGGTTGGCAACTAATACGCTATATTACCAAAAGTATTGGGACACCTGCCTTCACATGAACTTTAATGACATCCCAGTCTTAGTCTGTAGGGTTCAATGTTGAGTTGGCTCCGCCCTTTGCAGCTATAACAGCTTCAACTCTTCTGGGAAGGCCGTCCACAAGGTTTAGGAGTGTGTCTATGGGAATGTTTGACCATTCTTCCAGAAGGGCATTTGTTGGTTAAGGCACTGATGTTGGGTGAGAAGGCCTGGCTCACAGTCTCTTCTCTAAGGTGTTCTATTAGGTTGAGGTCAGGACTCTGTGCAGGCCAGTCAAGTTCCTCCACCCCAAACTTGCTCATCCATGTCTTTATGGACCTTGTTTTGAGCACTGGTGGGCAGTCATGTTGGAACAGGAAGGGCCGTCCCCAAACTGTTCCCACAAAGTTGGGAACATGAAATTGTCCAAAAGGCCTTGGTATGCCTGATTTGTGACGCCTTAAGAGTTCCCTTCACTGGAACTAAGGGGCCAAACCCAACCCCTGAAAAACAACCCCCACACCATAATTGGAGCAGTGCACAAAGCAAGGTCCATAAAGACATGGATGAGTGAGTTTGGGGTGGAGGAACTTGACTGGTCCTGTCCTCAACTGGATAGAACACCTTAAAATGGAGACTGTGAGCCACGGCCTCCTCGTCCAACATCAGTGTCTGACCTCACAAATGTCCTTCTGGAAGAATGGTCAAACGTCCCCATAGACACCCTCCTAAACCTTGTGGACGGCCTTCCCAGAAGAGTTGAAGCTGTTATAGCTGCAAAGGGCGGAGCCAACTCAATATTGAACCCCACGGACTAAGACTGGGATGCCATTAAAGTTCATGTGCGTGTAAAGGCAGGTGTCCAAATATATATAATATAGTGTAGTATAAAATCTCATATGTTGCTGACCCTTAAGTTCAGCAGGAACCGGACGAAATTTAGTCCATTTATGGGCAGGCTGGTTGTACTGAATTCGATCTATTGATTGACTTCAGTACACACCAGCCTGTCAGATTTTTTTTTTTTCCTACGATTACTGCTGCCGGCCATAGCCAGCAGCAGCAATCGTATTCTGATGACGGGGAAACCTCCCACTGTCAGAATACATTCACTCTGTGGGAGGGATTTGCCCATCAACACTGACTGTGTTAATGGGGGGGGGGATCAAATTACTTTCTTTCCTGCAACCCGTGGTTGTATGGCCTGTATGTATGGCCTGCCTTACAGTCATGTGACATTAGGCTGCTCATATCAGTGTTTGTTTCAATCAACTGAGCCTTTAACTGGCAATACCAATGCAACTTCAGTATCCTAATGCTAATAATTTATATATGATGACATTTTTTGTTCCTTGGGCAGAAATTTGAATAGTAGATGGTGAAAGTTTTACAGTGAGATTTGTGTAACTGACAGAACCCGCTTTCCTATAACATCTGCCGTAGTTTGGAGGTTGGAGTTGGTGGAGGTCTGTCGTCTTCGTCCTCGTCTTCGTCCTCTTCCTCTTCCTCTTCTTCGTCCTCGTCTTCGTCCTCTTCTTCTTCCTCTTCCTCCTCCTATAAAATAACTATAAGCCCTTGTACACACAGTCGGACATTCCGACGGAAAATGTCCGATTGGACCGTGTTGTCGGATAATCCGACAGTGTGTGGGCTCCATCGGACTGTTTCCGTCGGAATATCCGACCAACAAAGTTTTAGAGCTGGGCTATAAAACTTTCCGACAACATGATCCGATTGGACTTTGTCCGATCGGAATTCTCTACACACAATCGGACAAAGTGCCACGCATGCTCAGATCAAATTCCTACACCAAAGCTATTGGCTACTAGCCTGAACGTAGTCCCGTCGTAACTAAGACCCCTTTCACACTGGGGCGTTTTTCAGGCGTTTTTCATGCGCTTTAGCGTTTAAAGAAGCTGCAACTGCAATCCCAATGTAAAAGCCCGAGTGCTTTCACACTGAGGCGCTGCGCTGGCAGGGCGTCAAAAAAAGTCCTGCAAGCAGCTTCTTTGCAGCGCTTTTGGAGCGGTGAATACAACACTCCAAAAGCGCCCCTTCCCATTGAAATCAATGGGAAGCGCCTGTAAAACGCCTGAAAAACGCTATTAGCAGGAGCGTTTTGTGGGCGCTTTTAACCCTGTATTTGGCCACTAGCAGGGGTTAAAAGCGCCCCAATAGCGCTCAAAAAATGCTGGTAAAGCGCTGCTAGTTTATGCAGCACTTTACGAGCGTTTTTCGGGCGCTGACATTGTGAAAGGGCTCTTAAAGCACTTGGGCTTTCACATTGGGACTGCAGATGAGTCTTCTTTCAAGCGCTTTACAGGCGCTTTTTTTTAACGCTAAAGCGCCTGAAAAACGCCTGAAAAACACCCCATTGTGAAAGGGGTCTAAATAACGTCATCACGTTACGTACGATTGGATTTTCCAACAACTTTGTCCGACCGTGTGTATGCAACATCAGTTTCGGACAAAATCCGTTGGACAAAATCCGATGGATTTTGTTGTCGGAATGTCCGACTGTGTGTACAAGGGTTTGGAGTCCACCAGCATTCTAACCCATACCCCCCACCCCCACTATTCCTGTTTTAGGAAATCTTTTTCTACCTTAACCAAAAAATAGGGAGTTGATTTGCTGTCTGTGCAGAATGAGAACTTTCTACCTCTCCAGATTATGGAGGGTCCTTTTGAGATCGATTAATGCACAGGAGAGGAGACGTGATGAGGGCAGATGGAAACACGAGGGCAACACAGTGAATTATTTTTATTTATTTTTTCTTAACTTGCATTTGAGCTCCTTTTTATTTTCTAGACATTTCAATGCAAAAGCCTTGAGCAACTGAAAGAGAAATGAAAGCAACTAAAATGCATGTTATTTGACTTCCTTCTAACTATGAAGTGGACCATACCAACTAGACATGTGCACCGAAAAAAATTCGTTCATTTTCTTTTTTTTTTTTTCTTTTTTCGGAAATGCGAAAATTTCTAAAATTTGAAGATCTGAAAGAAAATCCAGTAAAATTTGAAATAACTAACTAATAAGAACTAACTATTAAATTATAGGTATTGGAATTTCCTTCTAAATTCGGCTGTTTGTGAGCATAAAGACTATGAATTTAACTGAAGTTACAAATTATCTGAAATAAATGAATGCTGCATCTAAACAAATGGAATGGAACAAATAAATAATAAAAAGGTTTTATTATTGTTGTTTATTATGATTAGATCGTTACGTTCCATTCTTTTTTAGATATGGCATTCATTATTTCATATAATTCGTAACTTTGGATAAACTCGTACTCGTTACGTTCACTAAAACAGCCAAATTTCAAAGGAAATTCCAATACCTATAATTTAATAGTTATTATTTCGTTATTTAGAATTTTACTAACATTCTTTATTTTTTTTATTTTCTTCAAATTTTTGAATTTCCGGAATTCGGAAATTCGAAATTCAGAAATTCGAATACCTATAACTTAATAGTTATTATTAGTTAGTTCAGATTTTCGGGTTTTTTGAATTTTTTCATTCTTTTGAACTTTTCAGATTTTCATTCTTATTTTCCGAACTTCGAAAATTCAGAACTTCTTGGAAATTCTGTAAATTCGAAAAAAAATAATAATTCGGAACTAAATAAATTGCACATGTCTAATACCAACCCTAATGGAATTACACTATAGGCCCCACAATTTTGTTGACTCCTTACCATCATACCTATCTGAACTTGTTGGACGTCCCATTCCAAAACCTTGGGCATTAATACGGAGCTGTACTGGCCTCCACTCTTCTGAGAAGGATATCCACAAGATTTTCAGGGTGTCTCTGTGGAATTGTGTGCCCACTCGAGCACTGGAGTGGTCAGGTACGGAGGTTGGAGAAGAAGACTGGACTCACTATGGGCAAAACAATTCACTCCAAAAAGGTTGAGATCGGTGCTCTGCGCAGATCACTTGAGTTCTTTCACACCAAATTGGTCAAACCGTGTCCTTATGGAGCTGGCCTTGTAGACAGAGGTACGGTCATACTGGAAAAGAAAGACATTCACCAAATTGGTGTAACAATATTGGAAAGCGCACAATTGTCTACAATATCATTGTATGCTGTAGTATTAATACCAGTAACTGGAAATAATCACAATCATTTGGAGGGTGTCCCATATACTTTTGGCCATATGGATGGTGTGTTGGTCAGGTGCTGACAAACTTTTTGGAAATATATAATGTGTGCATTATTTAGTAATTTAGAGATACAACCTGCCGCCTTTCAGACCTCAGAATAAAGCGGCAACGTGTATTGCAAAACCAAGGGAAGTCCTAGGCTCCTCCTCATCACTAATGTGCAATATGACATCCAAGAGGGAACCTGGAAGGACTACCCTCACATCACTGACCCCTGCACTCTTCATTAGTTAATCCTTACCTCCTGCTTTCTGTGTTGCATAAGACCGAAGATTGCATTGCATACTACTGACCTCTGCACTCTGCCTTACTACTGACCCCTAAACTCCGCATTAGGTTCTCCTGTCCCCTGCTTTCTGCATTACTACTGACCTCCACATTTTATACTACTAGCCCCTTCACTCTTCATTACTACTAAACCCTGCATTGTATACTACTGGCCCCTGCACTCTTCCTTACTACTGACCTCTACTTTATATACTACTAGCCCCTGCACTATTCATTTCTACCTTCCTCTACATTATACACCACTAGCCCCTACACTCTTGATTACAACCGACCTCTACAATATATATTACTAGCTCCAGCAGTTTTCATTACTTCCGACCTCTACATTATATACTGCTAGCCCCTGCACTCTTCATCATTATTATTAATGTCAATATTATTATACAGGATTTATATAGCGCCAACAGTTTGCATCACTTTACAAAATGAAGACCGACATTACAGTTACATTACAATTTGGTACAAGAGGATCGGAGGGCCCTGCTCATTAGGGTCAATTTGTACAAAAAGGTAGTAGCTGTGGGGGATGAGCTGATGGAGAAAGTAAAACAGTGTATTAGTTAGAAGCAGCATAGGCTTCTTTTAAAGAGAAGGGTTTTAAGGGATCGTCTAAAGACTGATAGATTAGGGGACAGTCGGACAGATTGGGGTAGGGAGTTCCAAAGGATGGGAGAAGCTCTGGAGAAATCCTGTAGGCAAGTATGGGAGGAGGTGACAAGGGAGCTAGAGAGCAGGAGGTCTTGGGAGGACCAAAGAGAGCTTCTTGGTTTGGTATTATGAGACTAGGTCAGTGATGTAGCTGGGGGCAGAGTTATGGATGGCTTTGTAAATTATTGTTAGTACTTTGAATTTTATTCGTTGGGTAAGTGGAAGCCAGTGCAGGGACTGGCAGAGAGGGGTGGAGGACACTGAATGGTTGGTAAGGTGGATGAGTCTTGCAGCGGCATTCATTATGGACTGAAGGGGGGATAGTGTTATAAAGGTAGTCCAATGAGGAGGGTGTTGCAGTAGTTATTACTACTGCCCTGTGCGTCATATACTACGAGCCCCTGCACTCTTTATTACTACTGCTCTCTGCGTTCTATATTGCCTCCCCCCAAAGTCTTCCTCCCCACCCCCAAAGTCTTCCTCCCCACCCCCAAAGTCTTCCTCCCCACCCCCAAAGTCTTCACCCCCCCCCCCCCAAAATCTCATCCCCTAAACTCTGCCTTGCTCGGTACTGACTCCTGAACTTTTCAAACCTCCCGTATGTTGTAATGTGGCCTTGCTGGGTTAAAAAAAAAAAAGCGATCTTTGATTTCTTTTATGCTGTTTAGACAGATCTCCACCTCTCCAGGGTTGCCAACCTCCATTATTACCGGCAGAACTTAGATCACCTTTCGTTGCCTTGATGTCCATATAGAACGAGCACAAAATTTGTAGAACAAGTTTACAAACCATGTTGCAATGTGATACATCTACAATGTACCTTTTGCTGTGTTTTTAAAGTGTGAAAATGATTTTGTCGGTGTTCTCTTTTATGTAATCGTCATCATAAATCTCCTAATTTTATTAATCTTCATCTGCTGGAGGAATTTAGATATTGAACTAATTGTAAATAAGGAGTGTGTGAGTGACTGGATATGCAACTATCATATAGTTCTAATTTTGTCTTTGGTGAGGACATGATTTATTTGTTCTATAAATAAATGCAAAGAAAATATAAAATTGTTAAAAGTTTTGCGGTTTATCTCAATAAAATATTGAATTTTGAGAGAAGGAATTGCTGTGTGATAGATCCAAAGGATCCCCAAAATCCAATTCATCAGGGATGGGGGGGGGGGGGGGGGTCACCTAATTTTTTTTTTCTCTCCCCTGATACCCATCTGGAGGTGTAGTAATTAAAATATAAATGACGTATCTGAGGCTGAATTCACACAGCTTTAACACAAGGGCACACAAGTGTTTTTATTTTGCCTATGGGGCTCTCATTTTCTAATCCTATTGTACTTAAAGCAAAACTAAAATCACAGTATTTACCTCCTCTGCATGCAACATCAGCCATCCCATCACAGAGGCACCAAGCCGGCAATGTAAACGGGACCAAGCATGACCAGCTCAGTGTATGTGCCACAGAAGACTGCAAACAAGCAGGTAGGTTTATTTTTATTTTATTTTTTTTGCATGTCTCTCCTGGCATAAATAACTTGCCTGCTTCTAAGCATGGTACTATTGACTTTAGTTCTGCCCCAAAGGGCCTGGTATGGGTTGAGGGGTGGATCCCACGCCGTTTTTTTGGGGGGGGGGGGGGTTCCACATTTTTGTATTGCCAGAAATGTGTTTTTTATTTTTATTACATTTAGCTGTTCGTAAGGAACCCCTCCCCCCCTCAAAAAAAAAAAATGGAGCACCAGCTGCCACTGCTTCACATCCAGTTCCTGTGATGCCGCATACACCCGACCGGACTTTCCGGCAGACCAGGTCTGAAGGGAATAGTCCGTCGAACAATACGATCGTGAGTGGGCTAATTTGATAGTTTTTCGGGGGAAAAAAAATCAGACAGACCAAGAAATAAAACACGTTTCAAATCTATCTTACATAGTTACATAGTTAGTCAGGTTGAAAAAAGACACAAGTCCATCCAGTTCAACCACAAAAAAAAAAAAATATAATAAATATCATAACTGACTCAAATTCAACAGACTAAAATCGGGAAAACCGTTCGTCTGTGTGCTGGTCTGACGGACCAAATACGACGCAAGAGAAGCTATTGGCTACTGGCTATTGTTTGTTTAGTCCCGTTTACGTCATCACGTTCAAAACTAACGGACTTGCGAACGGACTTCCGTCCGTTTGTGTGCGGTCTAGTCCGTTTGTTCGGAAAGTCAGTGGGAATTCCGCCGAAAGTCCGTCGGACCTAGTTTGCCAGTAAAGTCCAGTCGTCTATACGCGGCATGACATTAAATTTTACATATCCCCCTCACTATTTGTCCTGATCACTAATGTCGCGTACACACGACCGGAATCATGTCATCGGATATTCCGATCGCGTGTGGGGCTTCATCTTTCATCTTTTTTTTTTTTTATTCTGACGGACCTGGAAATAGAACATGTTTTAAATCTTTCCGACGGAATCGATTCCTATCGGGAAAACCGCCCGTATGTATGCTGTTCCGATGGACCAAAAACGAAGCAAGGGCAGCCATTGGCTACTGGCTATTGAATTTCCTTTTCTAGTCCCGTCGTACGTGTTGTACATCACCGCATTCTAGACGAACAGACTTTGGAGTGATCGTGTGTGGGCAAGTCCGTTTCAGCGGAACTCAGTCGGAATGACCGTCAGAGTATATTCTGAGGGAAAAAACGGTCGCGTGTACGCGGCATAAGAGACACAATCTCCCCAGTGCTGTCGTAAACAGCAAAAGCCTTACAGAAGTTCTACCCATCCTGACTGTATTTAAAGGATATGTAAACCCAGCATTTCATATTCCTGATGTGTCTGCTGTACCGTGTACTTGTATGAGAAAGTCTTCTGTTCATTTTGTATTGCTGCCTTTGTGTGAAATCCCTCGTGTTTATGCCTTTCCTATTAAAAACTGACTACACTAGGCATGAGAAAACAGCATGGTCACCACTGTACTGCCACTGCAGGCAAGCTCACACAAGAAAAAGGGAACCTCATAGTGTAGTAAATAAAAACTTGCCAAGGTTTATTAAAACGATTGTACTTGCATCCGGATAAAGAAAACAGCTTAGGCAAGCAACCATAGCGGGGCTCACTGCACTTCAGGTTTCGGCTACGTCACCCGACCCCACCTAACACGTATCGTCACGGGACTTCCTCAGGGGAGACAGACACTCAGGCTCTGGCTGCCACATGCAGCCTCTCTGACCCCTGCAGACCTCCTGTTTCTCTTGGGTGGAGCCCTAAGGTATTCCTAAATATCAATTATCCACTTCCCAACTTCCCCATGGCAGATTTACTGCTATAGGGTGGCCCCGCTGTGCAGCATGACGTATATATGCGAGCCTGCACTTCTGGGTATCGGGCACAAGTGCGCACCGCACTGCTCACCAAAGCACAGCCCAAATTAAATTCTCCTGCTCCTGACAATCACAGCAATATCATACCACATATGTGTATGTTCATTGTATACATAGTACAGGCCGAAAACAATCGTGCACATTTAGACTTGTTAACAGTTGTGAACTACTCCACACCCCACCTCACAGACAGGTGCTGCTTCTTTTCTGGCCTTTTCAAGACTCCCTTGCATGCGGCTTAACCCTTTCAGGACCAAAGTCCCTATAATCAGGGTTTGGAGGTACTTTTCCACCCACAGTTTCTCTAAACCTGTAAATTCTGGGGCCCAAATGAGGACTTGCCAATCCTGAATTAACTGTAAATGAGTTCTCTCCAACTGGTCTAACCTGGAACCTCTCATCCTACAAGGGTGAGAACCCCTGACTGCTCAAAATACATACAAGTAACCCCCCATAAAGTTACCACTACCCAAATAACAGGGTGATATACCACCCGTTCAGGACCCACCCCTGGTGCCCTGTACAATGTACATAAGAAAGAAATATACAGACTACAGTGTACCCATCTTCTGATGGCTCCTTCTAGCAGGATAATGCACCATGTCACAAAGCTCCAATCATCTCACCATTGGACAATGAGGTCACTGTCCTCCAATGGCCTCAACACTCACCAGATCTCAATCCAATAGAGCTCCACACTCACCAGATCTCAATCCAATAGAGCTCCACACTCACCAGATCTCAATCCAATAGAGCTCCTTTGGGATGTGGTAGAATCTATGCCACAAAGAAGGAAGGCAGTTCTGAAGGCAAAAGGGGTCCAACCCAGTACTAGCAATGTGTAACTAATAAAGTGGCGGGTGAGTGAATACTGTATATGTTTTATATAACATATAGTGTGTGTGTATCTCACAAGAGAGTACACCCCTCACGTTTTTGGAAATATTTTGTTTTCTCTTTTCATGTGACAACACCAAAGAAATTACACTTTGCTACAATGTAAAGTAGTGAGTGTACAGCTTGTATAACAGTGTCAATTTGCTGTCCCCTCAAAAATAACTCAACACACAGCCATTAATGTCTAAACCGCTGGCAACAAAAGTGAGTACACCCCTAAGTGAAAATGTCCAAATTGGGCCCAATTGGCTGTTTTCGCTCCCCAGTGTCATGTTAGTGGTACAAGGTCTCAGGTGTGAATGGGGAGCAGGTGTGTTAAATTTGGTATTATCGCTCTCACTCTTTCATACTGGTCACTGGAAGTTCAACATGGTACCTCATGGCAAAGAACTCTGAGGATCTGAAAAAAAGAATTGTTGCTCTACATAAAGATGGCCTAGATAATAAGAAGATTGCCAAGACTCTGAAACTGAGCTGCAGCACGGTGTCCAAGACCATACAGCGGTATAACAGGACAGGTTCCCCTCAGAACAGGCCTCACCATGGTCCACCAAAGAAGTTGAGGTCACGTGCTCAGCGTCATATCCAGAGGTTGTCTTTGGGAAATAGATGTATGAGTGCTGCCAGCATTGTTGCAGAGGTTGAAGGGGTGGGGTGGGTCAGCCTGTCAGTAATCAGACCATACGCCTCACACTGCATCAAATTGGTCTGCATGGCTGTCATTCCAGAATGAAGTCTAAAGATGATGCACAAGAAAGTCCACAAACAGTTTGTTGAAGACAAGCAGACTAAGGACATGGATTACTGGAGCCATGTCCTGTGGTCTGATGAGACCAAGATGAACTTATTTGGTTCAGATGGTGACTAGCGTGTGTGGGGGCAACCAGGTGAGGAGGACAAAGACAAGTGTGTCTTGTCTACAGTCAAACATGGTGGTGGGAGTGTCATGGTCTGGGGCTGCATGAGTGCTGCCGGCACTGGGGGGCTACAGATCATTGAGGGGACCATGAATGCCAACATGTACTGTGACATACTGAAGCAGAGCATCATCCCCTCCCTTCAGAGACTGGGCCGCAGGGCAGTATTCCAACATGATAACCACCCCAAACACACCTCCAAGATGACCACTGCCTTGCTAAAGAAGCTGAGGGTAAAGGTGATGGACTGGCCAAGCATGTCTCCAGACCTAAACCCTATTGATCATCTGTGGGACATCCTCAAACAGAAGGTGGAGGAGAGCAAGGTCTCCAACATCCACCAGCTCTGTGATGTCATCATGGAGGAGGGGAAGAGGACTCCAATGGTGACCTGTGACGCTCTGGTGACCTCCATGCCCAAGAAGGTTAAGGCAGTGCTGGAAAATAATGGCGGCCACACAAATAATTGACACTTTGGGCCCAATTTGGACATTTTCACTTAGGGGTGTACTCACTTTTGTTGCCAGCGGTTTAGACATTAATGGCTGTGTGTTGAGTTATTTTGAGGGGACAGGAAATTTACACTGTTATACAAGCTGTACACTCACTACTTTACATTGTAGACAAGTGTCATTTCTTCAGTGTTGTCACATGAAAAGAGAGAAGAATTATATAGAAGATATTTACACAAATGTGAGGGGTGTACTTACTTTTGTGAGATACTGTGTGTGTTTATGTGTATGTGTGTGTGTATATGTGTGTGTGTGTGTGTGTATATATATATATATATACACACTAGTAAATGTTTATTATTCATATCCAGGGTATGGGCTGGCCTGGAGTTACACACCCTGTACAGTAACATACCTGAGTGTTGTTTATGCTATGGAGATAAAACAGATTTATATTTGTGCTGTCTTTACATCTGCGTTGGACTCTGTGCCTACGGAACATAAAACTTATCAGGGATTTGCTCCTTGTACCTAAATGTGACATCATAAACGTTTATTGAGGGTGATAGAGGTTTGCCATTCACTATATATAAATGCGTTGGATTGTTTCGGTCCCTCTGCCCTGCTCCAGTGGTGACCCATCCTGTACCTGCACCCACGTGACATGGACACACCTAGAAGCTTTCAGATTGGACTTTACCAATATGAGGAAAGCTCTTGAAAACAAAAAGTGCCAATCTCAGTATAGCCTTTTTTGCTTTCCTTTATCTGCAGTATTCATCCTGAGAAGGGAGGCAAAAGTCTGTGAAAATGGGGGAGCAATGGTCTACCCGGTGGCTTAAAGGAGCCTCCTCCGGTTGGGTCCAACAGATAAAGCATTGAAGTGTATCTAAATTAGATATTTTTTTATAGTTTTGGATAGCTTAGTAAAGGGTTATACATACAAGGGTTTCTCCATCAGGGATCCATGGATCCTTATGCCACATTCACACGATCGGACTTTCTGCCAGACTTGGCCCGGCGGACGGGAATCTGTTGGACAATTCGATCGTGTGTGCTCTCCAGCGGACCTTTTTTCCCAAAAGTCAGACAGACCTAGAAATAAAACATGTTTCCAATCTATTAGATGGACTCAAAATCGGGTAAACCGTTTGTCTGTGTGTTGGTCCGATGGACCAGATATGATGCAAGGGCAGCTATCGGTTACTGGCTATTGAACTTCCTTTAGTCCCGTTTACATCATCACGTTCGTTCAGAAAGTCCCTTGGACCTCCGCCGAATGTCCGTCAAGAAGACCATCGGACCTGGTCTGTCGAAAGGTCCGGTCGTGTGTACGCGGCATTATGGTTCCTCCAGAAGTTGCTGGGGGTTCCTTGAGCAATGAGCAAGTTCTGCCTCTGAGATAAGTTCCTACTGAAACCATGGATCTTTTTAGCTATCTGTAAGCCCCTGTACACACGGTCGGAGATTCCGACAACCAAATCCGTCGGATTTTGTCCGTCGGATTTTGTCCGAAACTGTTGCATACACACGGTCGGACAAAGTTGACGGAAAATCCGACATGATGACGTTATTTCATTACGACGGGACTACTTTCAGGCTAGTAGCCAATAGCTTTGGTGTAGGAATTTGATCTGAGCATGCGTGGCACTTTGTCCGATCGGAATTCTCTACACATGATCGGAGTATGTCCGATCAGAGCATTTTGTCGGAAAATTTTACCAACAAGTTGGAAAACTTGGTCCGTCGGATATTCCGACGGAAACAGTCCGATGGAGACCACACACAGTCGGAATATCCGACAAAACGGTCCGATAGGACACATTCCGTCGGAATCTCCGTGTCACGTACCTGGTGGAAGGAGCCCGGAGTGCAGGGAGCGGCCTCTCGTAAGCCTCTGGCTCGAGATTCCCTGAGAGTGGGAACAGGGACTCTAGAGTTCAGAGGGCACAAGTGCCAAGCAGGTGATAGTAGGATTGGCCCTGGGCCCGGGTACAGGTAGGAGGTTCTGGAACAGCTGGTGAGCAGTCAGCGGCTGGCAGCGGGTACAGGTGATCGTACTGGATCAGCTGGCAGGCAGGCAGCGGACAGCGGCGGTCACGGATGGCAGACCGGATCAACTGGCAGAACAAGCAGGGTCAAACACAGGCCGGGTCATCAACGGGCAGGCAGCAGCAGTACAAAGGAGAAGGCAGAAGCGTAGTCAAAACAGTCCGAGGGTCAAGGCTGGCAGCAAGCAGGAGTAGTCAGGAACAGGCCGGGTAGAACAGAGCAGGAACAATCAGGTTAGCAGAGGTAAGTCACAGGAACGCTGTAGATTGGACAGCACCGGGGCACTAGAATGGATTCCTTAAGAAGCCCTCTGGGCGCCAAGAACGGTCGCACGGCGTGCCCGCGCGCGCCCACGTGAAACCGTGCAGCCGTTCCTGACCCCGCGTGCGCACGTTCGCAACCTCGCGCACCTGCGTGCGCCCGTTCGTACCTGCTCGCACCCGCGTGCGTCCGTTCGCGCCAACGCGCGCCCAGGGAAACCTATTAGCGCTCAACGAAGGGATTCTGTGGATAGGTCTTCCATGGGCCGCTGGATTTCGGGGACGACCATGACACTCCGACCGCGTGTACAAGGGCTAAGGAGGTAATTCTTCCCAATAACGACAAGTGTAAGGAGCGTTCTTTCCACTGACCATCACATTAATTTATCATGAGTTGTAGATATGGTAACTTTAGTAGGGGTTCCCTGAGGCCGCGTACACACGCGCGGACTGTTGGCCCAACCTTGTCCGCTGAACAGTGTTTGGGCGGACAGTCCGCTCGTGTGTGGGCTTTCAGCGGACAGTTGGACGGACAAGGTTTTACGGAAATTCCGAAAAACTGTCCGCTGAAACCTTGTTTCAACGAACAGTCCGCCCGTGTGTAGGCTTGTTCGTCAAACTAAGTTCCGCGCATGCTCAGAAAGGATTTTCAAGCCGAAAGTTATAATGCAGTGTATAGGACGTCGTATTTTGCGTCCCGTCGTACGTGCCGTTCACGTCATCGCGCACGGTTTCAGCAAACTGTTCGTTCGTCGTGTGTGGCCATGTCCGTCCATGCTAAGTTTGAGCGGACTGTTCGCTCAAACTGTTGGACGGACAAAGTTGGGCCAACAGTCCGCGCGTGTGTACGCGGCCTGAAACAGGAAAGTTATTTCAAGGGTTCCTCTGTGTTATAAATTTTGAGAAAAGCTGGGTTAGACCCTTTCTCAGGTTTTCATTGCTGTTTTTGTCTTCACTGGGGCAATTCCCCAGGTAATTCTCATAGCTGCGACATCTGTGTTGCCTTGGCAGCAGAGTCTCTCCAACACAACAGCCCACTCAGATGGTCACCTCTTATGCACACGATCGGAATTTTGGTTGCAAAAAGCTCTGATGGTTTTCCCGACGGAATTTCGCTTAAGCTGTCTTGCATACACACGGACACACCAAATTCCGACCATCAAGAACGCGGTGACGTACAATGCATACAACGGGACTAGAAAAAGGAAGTTCAGTAGCCAATAGTTTCCGTCTCGTAGTTGAATCTGAGCATGTGTGAGTTTTTGCGCATCGAAATTGCATACACACGATCGGAATTTCCAATAGAAAGTTCTTCCGTCTGGAAAAATTGAGAACCTGCTCTCAAATTTTTGCTGGCGGGAATTCGGCCAGCTAAAGTCCCATGGAGCGTACACACGGTCGCATTTTCCGATGCAAAGCTCTCATCAGTCTTTTGCTGGCCAAAATTCAGATTGTGTGTACGCGACATTACTGTTCTCCACTTCCCTAAGCCCAGGAATCCTGCTCCCCTTTTACTCCTCCTGCTGATCCCTAGTACCTTGGGACATGTATTCCCATTCAGCCTATAGCTCAAGGTTTCTTAATCTGAGGTCAATGGACCCCTAAGTGGTCTATGGATGGGTTTCAGGTGGTCCGTGAGGGTCAGATAAAAAATAACATTTACATTCACTATAGAATCCTCCCCTTGTCTCAATCAATGCTTTTCCATTGAAAGAAATCAAAGAAAGCACACCCTGCCGCTGCTTATAGTGTCAACCGATAAGCGTCTCTTGAGTCGTTGTTGGCCCATGTTTACCATTTAAATTTGTATCATTGTTCTCTTCCCAACCACCATCTTGTGTCACTCCATAAGAGCAAATCCTAATTCCCATTTTCTAGTTGTAGATTTGAGCACAATTGTTTTGTTTATTTTGCATAAGATGATTGTATTTCATTTTTGTAATGAGTGGCCATTCGTTTTTGCATACAATTTCAGTTTTCTTTTGTTAAGATTGTTTGCTTTATTCATACTTTTGTGTTTCTCATATATGTATGAGGCAATCACATTTCAATAAAATAAAGTACCGTATTTATTGGCGTATAACACACACTTTTTTCCCTTTAAAATCAGGGGAAAATCGCGGGTGCGTGTTATACGCCGATCCGCCACGATTTCCTTGTGATTTTTGGGCTCTGGGCGGCTTTCAGACGCCTTCGGCCCTTCTAGTGGCTTTCGGCCGCCTTTGGCCCTTCTCGGCGGTTTTCAAGAGTGGCCAGAAGCCTCCAAGTATGGCCGAGGCAGTCGAAAGCCTCTGAGTACAGCCGAGGCATTTTTAAAAACAAAAGCTGAGGGCGCAATGACGGACAGGCTGCAATGATGGACAAGGCTGCAATGATGGACAAGGCTGCAATGATGGACAAGGCTGCAATGACGGACAAGGCTGCAATGACGGACAGGCTGCAATGACGGACAAGGCTGCAATGACGGACAAGGCTGCAATGACGGACAAGGCTGCAATGACGGACAAGGCTGCAATGACGGACAGGCTGCAATGACGGACAAGGCTGCAATGACGGACAAGGCTGCAATGACGGACAAGGCTGCAATGACGGACAGGCTGCAATGACAAGGCTGCGATGATGGACAAGGCTGCAATGACAAGGCTGCAATGACGGACAAGGCTGCAATGACGGACAAGGCTGCAATGACGGACAAGGCTGCAATGACGGACAGGCTGCAATGACGGACAGGCTGCAATGACAAGGCTGCGATGATGGACAAGGCTGCAATGACAAGGCTGCAATGACGGACAGGCTGCAATGACGGACAAGGCTGCAATGACGGACAAGGCTGCAATGACGGACAAGGCTGCAATGACGGACAAGGCTGCAATGACGGACAAGGCTGCAATGACGGACAGGCTGCAATGACGGACAAGGCTGCAATGACGGACAAGGCTGCAATGACGGACAAGGCTGCAATGACGGACAGGCTGCAATGACAAGGCTGCGATGATGGACAAGGCTGCAATGACAAGGCTGCAATGACGGACAAGGCTGCAATGACGGACAAGGCTGCAATGACGGACAAGGCTGCAATGACGGACAGGCTGCAATGACGGACAGGCTGCAATGACGGACAAGGCTGCAATGACGGACAAGGCTGCAATGACGGACAAGGCTGCAATGACGCACAAGGCTGCAATGACGGACAAGGCTGCAATGACGGACAGGCTGCAATGACAAGGCTGCAATGATGGACAAGGCTGCAATGACGGACAAGGCTGCAATGACGGACAAGGCTGCAATGACGGACAAGGCTGCAATGACGGACAAGGCTGCAATGACGGACAGGCTGCAATGACAAGGCTGCAATGATGGACAAGGCTGCAATGACGGACAAGGCTGCAATGACGGACAAGGCTGCAATGACGGACAAGGCTGCAATGACGGACAAGGCTGCAATGACGGACAAGGCTGCAATGACGGACAAGGCTGCAATGATGGACAAGGCTGCAATGACGGACAGGCTGCAATGACGGACAAGGCTGCAATGACTGCAATCGGCGCGTTATACGCCGATAAATATGGTACATATATTCATTGCATACAAATGCCGCGTACACACGATCAGACTTTCCGGCGGACCAGAGTCTGACGGACAATTCGATCGTGTGTGGGTTCCAGCAGACTTTTTCTTCCGGACTCGGCTTTTAGCGGACAATCCGTTCGTCTGTGTGCTACTCTGACAGACTAAAACCAACGCTAGGGCAGCTATTGGCTACCGGCTATGAACTTCCTTATTCTACGTCATCACGTTAGAATCCGCCGGACTTTTAGAGTGATCGTGTGTCACCAAGTCCGTTCGTTTGAAAGTCCGGCGGACCTCAGTTGCAAAGTCCATCGGATTGTCCACCGGACCAAGTCCATCGAAAAGTCTGGTCGTGTGTACGCGGCAAAATTGTGAATATTTCTGGGGAGGAGGTCCTTAGCTTTCATCGATTTCCTAAAAGGGTCCATCATTCAAAAAAGGTTAAAGTGTCACTAAACCCACATCAATAAAAAACGATCAATAAATGGTGTATTCCATGCTGTTCATACTCAGTCACTATGAGATTCGTTTTCTGTATTCCGCAAAATTGTTGCTCCTGCTGCTCTCTATCTCCACCTTCTGTTCATGTCCTTAATTCAGCTGGGGATTTTTTGCAGCTGTGGTGGCAGCTCTGCACATGCTCAGTTTTCAGTGAGTTTCTATGCTGAGCATTTCCTCCCTATCACATCTGAGCAGCCCGTGTGACTTTAGACTTTGCGCAAACCAATCAATATACGCGTACTGGGATTTATTTATTTTTTTAACAAAAACGTGTAGCAGAATAAATATTGGCCTAAATTGATGAAGAAATTCTTTCTTTCTTTTTTTTCAATTTTCTTTATTGGATATGTTTTTATAGCAGAAAGTAAAAAAAATTGTCAGTATTTTCTTGTTTAAAGCGCAAAAAAAAAACGGAGGTGTGATCAAATAGCATCAAAAGAAAGCTCTATGGGGGAAAAAGGACATACATTTTATTTGCGCAATTGTGAGTTAAAGTAACGCAGTGCCGAATCCCAAAAGGTGGCCTGGTCAGTAAGTGGGTTGAAGCTTCCGGGGCTGAAGTGGTTAAATATTGAACTTCTATCAATATATAGCAGAAAACATTGGTTCCTTCCTTTCTTCTCTATACAGGCAATGCCTCCTAACATTCGTCATACACTGAATCGCCCTTTGTTCACCTGCTGAGCCCTGACCAGGTCTTGGCTCCGCCCCTGGACTGTCACATAATCAGCAGCTGGCAGATAAACTAGACGGAACGTAGCGGAGAAGAAGTGAGTTATTTTGTATCTTCCAACATCCTGTGCTGCCAACCCTCAGAAGACAGAGGAGGACTTCTGGGAGTGAAATGTTATCCTGCCCAGGTAATTCATAGCTCTCATCTCTCTGTCTGGTAGTTGTCATATCTAATAAGACTTTGTATATACAATGGGAATGGGAACACTATTGAATGGCATCTGAAAGTGGATGGGATATATTAGGCGACAAGTGAACATGTTATCCCAGAAGTTGATTTGATGAAAGCAGAAAAAATTTGCAAATGTAAGGATGTGGGCAACTTTGACAAGGGCTATATTGTAATGGCTGGACACAGGGGTCAAGTCCTGGGGAGAAAAAGTGTGGGAACTCCCACCCAAGATCCACTCGCCCACCAAAAAAAAAAAAAAAAAATGATACACTCATATGCACGAACGCTGCAAAAGTGGCATTTCTCATCCAATTTTCGTATTGTGTGTATGAAGCTTAACTGTTAGTACATAAAAAAAACAATCCTCAATAAACATAAATACGGTATCCATGCAAATGTGAACATTGTGTTCTGATCTTTATTGGGGAATGTTGTTTTGTATATAGAGTGTTTATGTGGTGAGTTTACACTTTTCATTGAACAGAGTTTGGATAACACAGGGTTAAACGGAAAGGTCATAAATGAACTGCATATTATCTGGACAGAATGTTGGGGAGATAGCGATGTGTTCCTGCTTAGGAGATGTATGTTATCTTGGGGGGGCTGCAAACTCTGCAGGGGCTCCAACACACAGTCGCTGCTATTCCAACCCTTCACATATTTCCACATAAACTTCCCTCCTGGCATTAAACTTTGCCAGGTATTGTGCCCAGCTTACCATCCCAAACTGATGTTCCTCCCTCAGCTCACCTCTCTCCCTGCATGTCCTGTGAGCAGAATAGCTGTGCTCCTCCTCTGGGTTCTCTCATCATATGGCACTGAAGATAGAGGAGGGGGGGATTCAGCGGGACACACAGAGCAAGTATGCAGGAGACTGGGGGGGAGATGAGGAGACAGAAAATCGGGACGGGCTGGCGGGGAGGAGAGCATCACGAGAGGTCTGACTAAATACAATCTCTTAGCAGCAGGGACCTGATCTACCCGGCAGCTAGCTGTGATTGACAGGTAGATCGAAGCAGAAGCTGTCATAGGGCCCCCTACTGGCAATGCCTGAATGGTCAGGTGTGCGGCACTTACTATTACAAGCTGTGTCGGCGGCTGCTGGTGTAGCACCTCCTACACAGCTCACATACTTCAAAGTCTTGCAGGACACGACTGCTAATGGGAACTGAGTTCCTGTTGTGGAAAAAGTACAGGAACTCCGTTCCCATGTGTTCCCGCAGGACTTGAGCCCTGGCTGGACATTTGAGTGAGAGCAATTCCAAAACTGCTGCTCTTGTGGGTTGTGCCCAGTTCTGCAGTGGTCAGGACCAACCAAACGTGGCCCAAGGTGGTGGTGGTGGCAGCAGGTTCATGGGTGGCCAAGCCTCATTGATGTATGTGAGGAGGGAAGCCTGGCCTGTGTAGTCGGATCCAATAGAAGAGCTACTGTAGCTCAAATTGCTGAAAATGTTCATGCTGGTTCTAATGGAACACACAGTGCATTGCAGTTTGTTGTATGGGGCTGTGTGGCCGTAGACCGGTCAGGGTGCCCATGCACCACACCCAAAAGAGCCTACAATAGGCACGTGAGCATCAGATCACAGAGGTATCGAAGAAGGTGGCTTGGTCTGAAGAATTCAAGAATGATTTGAGGACTTTGGCTTGAGGAACTTTTGACTTGGCCTCCGAATTCTCCAGCTCTCAATCCAATTGATCATCTGTGGGATTTGCTGGAAAAATAAGTCCCATCCATGGAGGCCTCACCTCACAACTTGCAGGACTTGAAGGATCTGCTACTGACAGCTTGGTGCCAGATACCACCAGGCATGTACTGGCCATCGGGACTACCGGGAGTTTCCCGGTGGGCCGATGGCTCAGTGGGCCACTCTGATGTAAGGGGGCTGGTGATGGGACACTCTGATGTAAGGGGTGCTGATGGGACACTCTGATGTAAGGGGGCTGGTGATAGGACACTCTGATGTAAGGGGTGCTGATGGCACACTCTGATGTAAGGGGGCTGCTGATGGGACACTCTGGTGTAAGGGGGCTCCTGATGGGACACTCTGATGTAACGGGGTGCTGATGGGACACTCTGATGTAAGGGGTTGCTGATGGGACACTCTGATGTAAGGGGGCTGGTGATGGGACACTCTGATGTAAGGGAGTGCTGATGGGACACTCTGATGTAAGGGGGCTGGTGATGGGAAACTCTGATGTAAGGGGGTGCTGATGGGACACTCTGATGTAAGGGGGTGCTGATGGGACACTCTGATGTAAGGGGGTGCTGATGGGACACTCTGATGTAAGGGGGCTGGTGATGGGACACTCTGATGTAAGGGGGCTGGTGATGGGACACTCTGATGTAAGGGGGCTGGTGATGGGACACTCTGATGTAAGGGGTGCTGATGGGACACTCTGATGTAAGGGGGCTGGTGATGGGACACTCTGATGTAAGGGGGCTGGTGATGGGACACTCTGATGTAAGGGGGCTACTGATGGGACACTCTGATGTAAGGGGGCTACTGATGGGACACTCTGATATAAGGGGGCTACTGATGGGACACTCTGATGTAAGGGGTGCTGATGGGACACTCTGATGTAACGGGGGATGATAATGGGACACTCTGATGTAATGGGGTGCTGATGGGACACTCAAAATGTAAGTGGGCCGGTCTGGATGAAGTCCAGGGCCAAATTTCTGTCCCAGTCCAGCCCTGGATACCACAGCTTACCTTCAGAGGTCTCGTGGAGTCCATGCCTTGATGGATTATGGTGGGTTGTCATAACTGTATGTGTGATCAGTGTATTTCTATACATTGTCCGTTTTATATTTTAATTCCCAATTCCTGACTCTTAGCCATTCTGAATATAAACTGTTCATTCTACTCTATGAATTATAAAGGGGTGGTTATATATTTTGTATTGTAGACGATAGAGCTGCATGATTCATCATTAAGAATCGTTATCACAATTTTTCCCCCCTTACGATCTTGACAAAGTATTTCCCGATTCTTTCTATGCAGAGAATTCTCTCTGCTCTGTTGAAGCCGACAGCCGTCAAAGGAAGGGGAAAAAAAAAAAAAACAGGCAGTCTGCCAAGTATCACAACATTCTTTAGCAGTGGAACTAATGCCCCGTACACACAATTGGACATTTGTGACAATAAAATCCATCAGATTTTTTCCACGGATGTTGGCTCAAACTTGTCTTGCATACACACAGTCGCACAAAGTTGTCGGAAAATCCGATCATCAAGAACGCGGTGACGTATAACACATATGATGGGATTATAAAGAGGCCAATAGCTTTTTTCTCGTAATTTATTCTGAGCATGCGTGGCACTTTGTCCGTCGGAATTGTCCACACACGATTGGAATTTAAACGATCGGATTTTATTGTCGGAAAATTTTAGGTGCAGCTCTCAAACTTTTTGTGTCGGAAATTCCGAAGGAAAAAGTCAGATGGAGCCCACACACACAGTCGGATTTTCTGACAACACGATCCGATCGCACATTTTCCATTTTTAACCTTTTATTAAAGATCAGTACACAAAGCACTACAAAATGATACTCCCAGTGTTGTCCTACCTTTAATCATATTAATTGTTTTCCTTTTAAATCCTCTATGTCTTTCTGTCTTAGTAAGGAGACCATCATTACCAGGATGTCCCGATCATTTGAGACGCCAGGAAAACGCAGTGAAGGTGCTTGCTGTAGTATTTGTGATTGCTGTAGTATTTATGGCGGCCGTCTTTGTGGCAGCCTGGATGCTAAAGGAGTCGAAAGATCAAACTGAAGAAGAGGCTGAAAGAATGGCCAAAGGAGCGGATGAAGAATCAGCTGGTAATACGTTCATTCATATATTTGGTTTTCTCCGTGGGAAAAATCGTTATTTTGTGCTCAGCAGACAGAAACTGAACTCTGAAACAGAGCTGACCATATTCTTATGCTTATAGAACCCCCTGCCCCCCCCCCCGACTGCCAGAGGCATGATGGTACCCATAGAGGCAGGGTGGGCTAACATTTTCCCAGGGCTAAGTCTGAGGTGGGGAATGTGTTGTACAAATTGGGCGCCGGTATTGAACCCAAAACAAAAAAAAATGCAATATATTGCAACTACTGGCAGGGGTGCATACAATGATCCAGACATCCATCATTTCAGGGAGGTGGCGCTTCGTGCCCGCAACCCGCATCCCGAAGCAAAATATTTTTTTAAATCACGTTTTCAATATTTTTTATCACAGTGCTTTTGGGGAGGAGGGTGGGTGGTATGTGGCAGTGGAAGGTCAATTTTTTTTACAATTTTATTTGTTTTTAATCGTTTTTTCACAATGATTTTTATTGGGGGGGTTGGGGAAGTGGACAGTGTTGGTAGGGCAGGGGAGGGAGAGTGGTGTCAGCAGTTAGTTTTTTTACACTTTTTAATTTTTAAGAATTTTTTTACAATATTTTTTTTTATATTTTTTGGGGGGGCTTTGGTGAGATGTCAGGGGTCTAAACCGAACCCTGACATCTCCCCTTTGAGACAGGCAAAGGGACTGAGGACACAGATTCCCCAGTCCCTTCCTCAACACTAAAGACAGAGGCTCATGTTCGTTCGTAAGCTGCTCAGTTATCACAGGACACAGGAGCGATCCCACTCACTGTGTCCTATTCCTGGCAGTCCCCCCCCCCACATCTGGCAGAAGAGGAGAGGAGCCAAATGCGCGGGACGAGGGGGGGGCAGAGGAGGAGGACAGGAGGGGCTGGAGGAGAACAGGGAGGGGGGTGGAGGAGAACACAGGGGGGTAAAGGAGAACACGGGGGTGGAGGAGAACATGGGGGGCAAAGGAGAACACGGGGGGAAGGAGAACACGGGGGGGGGGAGGAGAACACGGGGGGGAAAGGAGAAAACGTGGTTGCGGAAGGAGAACACGGGGGGGGGGGGCGGAGGAGAACACGGGGGGCGAAGGAGAACACGGGGGGGGGTGAAGGAGAACACGGGGGGGGGGCGAAGGAGAACACGGGGGGGGGCGAAGGAGAACACGGGGGGGCGGAGGAGAACACGGGGGGCGGAGGAGAACACGGGGGGGGGCGGAGAAGAACACAGGGGGGGTGGAGGAGAACACAGGGGGGGGCGAAGGAGAACACACGGGGGGGCGAAGGAGAACACAGGGGGGGGGCGAAGGAGAACACGGGGGGGCGAAGGAGAACACGGGGGTGAAGGAGAACATGGGGGGGTGGAGGAGAACACGGGGGGGGGGGCGGAGGAGTTCCCGGGAGTTCACGAGGCGCTTGCGGGTGTGCGGTAGCTGCCACAGAAATGCGAGAGACTTGAGATGTATGATGATCAGCTTTTATCTATTCATGTAAAACCTTTATCCCAGAAGGGGAAAAAAAAAACTGCTGTAACTGATTATAAAGTGTTAGGCGGAGTTTGACTTCAATTTGTTAGTGTATCTAAATCTCCTAGTACATCTAACACTTCCCCCTCCACCCACACTGACAATGCTGCTGTCTTTTGTGCCCCCTGAGCTCCTTCATCCAGAGTGGAGGCACTCTAATACAGGAGGTGGGTTACTGGCCAGATCACCAGGTAAAAAAAACAAACAAAAAAAAAACCAATCCAGCCATTATATCTAATAAATACTTGTTGAGTTCAGTACCGTTTCAAAGCGGATTTCACCCTAAAAAATACCATTCCTCCTCTTCTCTGACCTCCCCCCCCCTTCACTACATACATACTATATCTTCCCTTTCTTTATTGTCTCATTTTTTAATTTTTTTATAATTTACCTTTTTATTTCTGTGCAAAGGTTTCAGTCCCAACCCCCATCTTCCCTCCTTGTCTAGGTAAATGACATGCAGCACTCCCGATGCCTCCTGGGATATTTGACATCCATATCCCAGAAGGAACCAGAAGTGGGCCTGGTGGCACGTCATCTGGAGGTATTGGACTTAACCTGGAATGGCAGCCCCTCCAGATGATGTCACACCAGAACGTGACAGCGCGGGACCAGAAGAGAAGCATAACTCCCAACTGTCCCTGATTTCGAGGGACTGTCCCTGATTTGAAGCAATGTCCCTCTGTCCCTCGTTCCCCCTCATTTGTCCCTCATTTTGGTCTGATCTATATACAGTGGTGTGAAAAAGTGTTTGCCCCCTTCCTCATTTCCTGTTCCTTTGCATGTTTGTCACACTTAAGTGTTTCGGAACATCAAACCAATTTAAACAATAGTCAAGGACAACACAAGTAAACACAAAATGCAATTTGTAAATGAAGGTGTTTATTATTAAAGGTGAAAAAAAATCCAAACCATCATGGCCCTGTGTGAAAAAGTGATTGCCCCCTAAACCTAATAACTGGTTGGGCCACCCTTAGCAGCAACAACTGCAACCAAGCATTTGCGATAACGTGCAATGAGGCTTTTACAGCGTCCTGGAGGAATTTTGGCTCCACTCATCTTTGCAGAATTGTCCTAATTCAGTTACATTAGAGGGTTTTCGAGCATGAACGGCCTTTTTAAGGTCATACCACAACATCTCAATAGGATTCAGGTCAGGACTTTGGCTAGGCCACTCCAAAGTCTTCATTTTGCAGTTCCTTGGACGTTGTTGTGGGGTCTTTTGTGACCTCTTGGATGAGTCGTCGCTGCGCTCTTGGGGTAATTTTGGGCAGCCGGCCACTCCTGGGAAGGTTCACCACTGTTCCATGTCTTCGCCATTTGTGGATAATGGCTCTCACTGTGGTTCGCTGGATTCCCAAAGCTTTGGAAATGGCTTTATAACCCTTTCCAGACTGATAGATCTCAATTACTTTCTTTCTCAATTGTTCCTGAATTTCTTTGGGTCTCGGCATGATGTGTAGCTTTTAAGGATCTTCTGGTGGACCTTACTGTGTCAAGCAGCTCCTATTTAAGTGATGCCTTGATTGTGAACAGGTGTGGCAATAATCAGGCCTGGGTGTGGCTAGAGAAATTGAACTCAGGTGTGGACAACCACAGTTATAGTATGTTTTAACAAGGGGGGCAATCACTTTTTCACACAGGGCCATGATGGTTTGGATTTTTTTTCACCTTTAATAATAAACACCTTCATTTACAAATTGCATTTTGTGTTTACTTGTGTTGTCCTTGACTATTGTTTAAATTGGTTTGATGTTCCGAAACACTTAAGTGTGACAAACATGCAAAGGAACAGGAAATGAGGAAGGGGGCAAACACTTTTTCACACCACTGTAGTTGTATATAAAATTCACTTTTTATCTTTCAAAAAGTATTTCCCAGAGCTAAGCCTTTCATTAAAGGCCTAAATTGCTACATTTGTAAATTTTAAAAGCTAATATAAAGGAATAGTAGCGGTAAAAAAAAGCACTTGCAGAGTTGATTAACTTTTTTTTGGTTAATTCTCCTTTAAGGGGGTGTGGCAGGGGGGCGTGTCCTATACCTACATACATTTGCTAGTAGGTGTCCCTCATTCCCATCTCAGAAAGTATGAGAGAAGTAGATCTCAGCAGCGAAATGCCGAATCCACTGGTGGGTGAGTATCCACAGTAAATTGAGGACAACCCAGCAGTAAAGTGGAGGGCCACCCTAAAAAAAAAAAAAAAAATGGCATTAATATTCATAAAAAAAAAAAATGTTGCAACCTCTGTTGCTAGGCAGTTTTTCTAATCTGCCTCTCCCTACTCCGCGGTGATCTTCAGTCTTCTCGTCCTCGCGTTGTCTTCTGGGGGAATGGGGCGCGCTGTGTTCTGGGAACTGTGTGTTTCAGCGCACCCCATTCAAAAAGCGTTGGTGACTCGGGCATGCGCAGTAGGAAATGGGCAGTGAAGCCACAAGACTCCACTGCCTCTTTCCTTTAGACCCCCTTCACACCACACCGCCCACAGCGTGGGCGGTAAAACGCCGCTATTTTTAGCGGCGTTTTACCGCCGGATTTGCGGCGCATTTCGGCCGCTAGCGGGGCGCTTTTACCCCTCGCTAGCGGCCGAGAAAGGGATAAAATTGATTTCAATGGGGAGCAGCAGTGGAGGAGCGGTAAACACATCGCTCCAAAGAAGCTGCTGGCAGGACTTTTCCCTGACGTTCTGCCAGCGCACCGCTGTAGTGTGAAAGCCTTCAGGCTTTCCCATTACACACAATGGTGCAGCTTCTTTAGGGCGGATTGCAGGCGCTATTTCTAACGCTATAGCGCCTGCAAAATGCCCTGGTGCGAAAGGGGTCCAAGTGAGGACGGTGGCGCTGGGACACGATATGAGGGACGTATCGGCCTCGGGGGTGCCGACATCGCGGGCGCTCTGGACAGGTAAGTGTCCTTATTAAAAGTCAGCAGCTACAGTGTTTGTAGCTGCTGACTTTTACTTTTTTTTTTTTCGTTGGAACACCCCTTTAAATAAACAGAAATAAATAAATCATATTGGGGGGGGGGGGGGGGGGTGAAAATCCTCTTTAAATTGCAATGTGGGTGATGTTGTTGTCATTCTATCCTGTAGGGGTCACTGTGGAAGATTTGAGTAGCTCTGTGCACAAGGCTCTGATCAAGCCCCTCCCTGAGATTCTTAAGGACCTGTCCCCCGAGGAACTGGGGCAGCTGAAGGAAGATCCTCACACCTACATTAATAATGAGGAAAATGCTGAATGTACTGAGCAGTTTGTCATGAAAAATGAATTCTTGAGAAATGACACAAGGAAAACAGCGGCATCAAATGTGACTACGGAAATGACAAATCGGGGACAAGAGACGGAGGCCACTAGATGTCCCACATGTGAGAAACCTCATGGGTTCAGCTAATAGATCTTCCGCCTTGCAACACTGGGGTCTTCAGTATGAATCTCGGTCAGGACATTGCCTACACCGAGTTTGCATGTTCTCTCTGTATTTGTGTGGGTTTCCTCCGGATCCTCCCACACTCCAAAGACACGCTGGTGGGTTAATGGTCTAAATGAGTATGTGTATATATGTATGTCAGACAGGGATCTTACATTGTAAGCTCCTTGAGGTCAGGGACGGATGTGAATGTATAATATGGAAAGATCTGCATAAAAAAAATGACAGTGCTATATAAATGTCTGCAATAAATACATTTTCCTTCATCTTTATCAATTCATTTGCAGTTCTTTTAAAAAAAAAAAAATTATTTAACTGCTTGCCGCCTGCTCCACCATCAAATGACGGCGGGGGGTGTGGCTCTCGTTCTGGGATGCTGTCATATGACTGCGTCCCAGAACGCCCGCACCATTTTGTAAGGAAACAGCGCGACTCCGACCAATGATGAGGCACTATTCCTCCCACTGACACCAATGATGGGGCACTATTCCTCCCACTGACACCAATGATGGGGCACTATTCCTCCCACTGACACCAATGATGGGGCACTATTCCTCCCACTGACACCAATGATGGGACACTATTCCTCCCACTGACACCAATGATGGGGCACTATTCCTCCCACTGACACCAATGATGGGGCACTATTCCTCCCACTGACACCAATGATGGGGCACTATTCCTCCCACTGACACCAATGATGGGGCACTATTCCTCCCACTGACACCAATGATGGGGCACTATTCCTCCCACTGACACCAATGATGAGGCACTATTCCTCCCACTGACACCAATGATGGGGCACTATTCCTCCCACTGACACCAATGATGGGGGCACTATTCCTCCCACTGACACCAATGATGGGGCACTATTCCTCGCACTGACACCAATGATGGGGCACTATTCCTCCCACTGACACCAATGATGGGGCACTATTCCTCCCACTGAAACCAACAATGCAATTTTGGCATGGTTTATTCCCACCAATGCCAGGACCTTTTCTACTCCCAATGATCACAGTTCAGACTCTCTAAAGTCTGGAGGACAGTAAACTGGCCAGTTGTTTAGAAAGTTTAGAGACCCTTGGCTTAGAGCAACAACAAAAGGATGAGAAGCTGGGGCTGATTTACGAAAGCCGCGTGGCGATGCGAAACGCACATTTTCATATTTATGAAACGGTGCGCTGAGAACAAAGCGTGAGTTACGTGCTCGGATAAGGGTCTGGTATGGATTTTGGGGGGGGGACCCCAACGCCATTTTTTATTAATTTTGGCACAGTGTTCCCTTTAATTTCCATACCAGACCTGAAGGGCCTGGTATGGATTTTGGGGGGACCCCCACGCAATTTATTTTTACATTTTTGGTTCTGGGTTTCCCTTAATATTCATACCAGACCCAAAGGGTCCATTCCGTTTTTTTCAATGAGTTTTATCTATATTGCCAAGACCTGACAATTCATTACATCCGCGATCAGTTTTAAATGACAATTTTTCCTTTAGAAATGTCATTTTTCTGTGGTATTGTTCTAAACATAAGAAAAATGCACCACTTTACAGAAAAAAAAGTAAATAAACCACTGCTTCTGAAAAAACCTCAGTTTAAAAAAAAAAAAATGTTTGCATTGATACATGTCCCCTGGGGCAGGACCCGGGTCCCCACCCAAACACTTTTTATGACAATAACTTGCATATAAACCTTTAAAATTAGCACTTTAGATTTTTCATGTTTGTGTCCCATAGACTTTAATGGTGTTTGTCCTGGTTTTTGGCCTGTTTGCAATGTACTGGATGGGGGGGGGGGGGGCAGGGGTTCGAGGGGGGTGTTCAGCTCATCCTTAGTTCTGACTACAAAAAGTTTAACTCCATAAGAGCCTGTCTGTTTGTGGGTGTTTGTGGGTGAACTCCTGTTAATTTCCTCTGCAAAATGGTCAGACCTCAAAACCATATTCTGTTAGTGTCTCAAAGTAACGTACATGTGATTTTTGCTTTCCTTGCTCTTTTCCAAGTCCTGTTGGACTTTACCAATAAAATTTGTAGCACATTTTAATGTTTTTGGTGTTTTGTTAATTTTTACACACCCCCCCTCCCCCAAACAAGTTTCATGCAACAGATCTCCAAGATGCAGCTTAACTAGGCTGATTGGCATGGCAAAACAAAAAAGGTGTGATTTGTCTAAAAGCTACTTTCCTGGGGCCTTCATTGTAGTATATACATGGATTGTGTGTATGCTGCCATTGATAGGAACCAGAAAAGGAAAATTACAGAGTTATGTGTTAAATTTTCCATTTTAGCGCAGTGATTTCTCAGCCTCAGTCCTCAAGTACCCCCAACAGGCCATGTTTTGGGAATTTCTCTTAGCCAAAATAGCTGTCCAAAATACCAAGCCATTGACTGTGATTTAAAGCACCTGTGCAAGATAAAGGAAACCCTGCAAACATGGCCTATCAGGGGTACTTGAAGACAGGGTTGAGAAGCACTGATTTAGAGCACTGAGCTAAAATGGGGCTCAAGACTATTCTAATTGTGGGCATTTGAAGGAAACCAAGTGAGTGTTAGAAGCCCTGCTTGTCTTTTTCTTAAAATTGGCTTCACTTCCTGTCACATAGCCAAACAGGAAGTGAGGGTAAAACCCTACCAATGTCTTTCCTAGGGGACACACAGGTCAATCTAACTAGTGTCCCCATTAGGCAAATTGCACTCTAGCACTTTGTTGTGTACACCCCACATTATTAGGTATTTTGGGGTTTATTAAAGGCAAACCCACTCTGCAATGTACTCGCTGTAAATCTGAGGGGGAAGCACTGGTGATTTTATCATCCAATCATACTGAAGCAAAGATGCTGTTTATTTCTTTTCCTTGCACGTCCCCCTCGGATCTCCAGCACCTGCACTTCTAAGTGCACCTGTAGTGCAAAGTGGATTTGCCTTTAGTAAATAAACCCTAAAGTCCAAGATACCTAATAATTTGGGGTGTACAGAGTAAAATGCTAGAGTGCAATTTACCTAATGGGGAAACTATTTAGATTGACCTGTGTGTCCCCAAAAGAAAGACATTTGGTAGGGTTTTACCCTCACTTCCTGTTTGGCTATGTGACAGGAAGTGAATAAATTTGAAGGAGAAAGTGGCAAAATGTGGGAGGCGTCTTCACCCTATTGAGTTATTCACGTTACAGTCAACACAGAGGACAAGGGGGCACTCTTTACGTCTAGAGGAAAAGAGATTTCATCTCCAAATACGGAAAGGTTTCTTCACAGTAAGAGCTGTGAAAATGTGGAATAGACTCCCTGCAGAGGTGGTTCTGGTCAGCTCAGTGGATTGCTTTAAGAAGGGCCTGGATTATTTCCTAAGTGTACATAATATACCTGGGTACTGACATTTATAGGTAAAGTTGATCCGGGGAAAATCTGATTGCCTCTCGGGGGACCAGGAAGGAATTTTTTCCCCTGCTTTAGCAAATTGGATCATGCTCTGCTGGGGTTTTTTGCCTTCCTCTGGATCAACTGTGGGTATAGAACTGGGTATATTGGATTGTATGATATTATTATTATTATTATTATATTTTTTATTTTATTTTTTTGTGGTTGAAATGGATGGACTTGTGTCTTTTTTCAACCTGGCTAACTATGTAACTATCAGGGGTGCGGACAGCCCCAAAAACTGACAAGACTTCTAATTCCTCTGCACCCTATCCCCAAGCAAAAATAAGAAAGGCTTTCATTTAGTTTAACTTTGCAAAGGCGCATTCATAAGTTCAACTATGATGCACGTCAATGGCCCATTTCGACCTTGTTTAGTAGAAAACACCAGTTGCCTTTCACTAGAAACATTTGTCAGTCCAGTCCTGGAAATCTGGATCTGCTTTACTATTAATTTCCCTAAAAATTGGGTTCCTGCAGCTGGATGAGCGACTGCTGTGTACGTGAGATGCTGTGTGCGGGGGTATGTGCCCGTGGCGCATATCCGGTTCCCAGAAGCGGTGGACAGCACACGGGAATGACATCACACCCCTACAGGACGTTGCTTGTACTGCTGCTAATTTCGCCCCACCACCATGCTCCGCTCACTGTTCTCTGAGGAAGAGCTGATCCTTATTTGCAAATTAAGATATTTTTTTTTTTTAACATGAGGTGGTGTTTGTGTGGGCCCCTAACACACATTCATATATATTATAATCTGATTTACCTACCAGCAAGTTTTTAGAGTGTGGGAGGAAAGCAGAGTACCTGGAGGAAACCCGCACAAGGAGAACATGCAAACTCCAGGCGGATGGTGTCATGGGTGGGATTTGAACCAGCGACCCTTTTTGCTGCTAGGTGTAAGTGCCAACCACTACACCACTGTGCCGCCCAAATATATATCTCATAGCTCCCAACTGTCCCTGATTTGGAGCAATGTCCCTCTGTCCCTTTTCCCCCCTCATTTTGGTCTGATCCATTGAGTTGAATATAAAATGCATTTTTTATCTTTCAAAAAGTGCGCTAAACCTTTCATCCAAATTCTAAATTGCTGCATTTGTAAATTTTAAACGCCAATCTAAAGGAATAGTAGTGGTAAAATAAGCCCTTGTGGGTTTAATTAACCGTTTTTTTGTTAATTCTCCTTTAAAGGGGTGTGGCGGGGGGCGTGTCCTATGCCTACATGCGTTTGCTAGTAGGTGTCCCTCATTCCCATCTCAAAATGTTGGGAGGTGTGTATATCTATAGATGTAGGTTGTTGTGTCCACCAGCAGAGAGAAGTTGGGTAGATTCCACATTCCCGATTCTGGAGATATAATAATGGTCTAGCACAGGGGTCTTCAAACTACGGCCCTCCAATTGTTCAGGAACTACAATTCCCACCATGCCCAGTCATGTCTGTGAGAGTTTTACAATGCCTCATGGGACGTGTAGTTCCGTAACAGCTGGAGAGCCGTAGTTTGAAGATTTCTGATCACTCCGGCTTGTCCTGAAAATAGGTGGTTTCTCATGTGCCTTGTATGATGCCCAAGAAATATCGTTAGGAAAATACAAGTGGGTCATGGCACATCTACATTCCAAATTTGGCACTTAAGATGGTCATGCACTATGCAATCTGATTGGCCGAACTCTGTACAACTCAATATTTTGGCAAAATAGGTAATAGGAAGACGCACTTGAACACTCTTATTTAACCACTTCAATACCAGGCACTTAAACACCTTCCTTCCCAGACCAATTTTGAGCTTTCAGCGCTGTCGCACTTTGAATGACAATTACGCGGTCATGCTACACTGTACCCAAATTAAATTTTTATCATTTTTTTCCCACAAATAGAGCTTTCTTTTGGTGGTATTTGATCACCTCTACGGTTTTTATTTTTTGCTAAACAAATAAAAAAATACTGAAAATTTTGAAAAAAAATGTTTAATTAAATAAGTACGTTTTCTCCTTCATTGATGGGCACTGATGTGGCACCAATGAAGTGGCACTGATGAGGTTGCATTGATGGACACTGATATGTGGCACTGATAGGCGGCACTGATGGGTGCCACTGATGGGCGACACAGATGGGCACTGATAGGTGGCACAAATTGGCACTGATAGCTGGCACGGATTGGCATGGATGGGCGGCACAGATGGGCATGGATAGGTGGCACAGATGGGCATGGATGGGCACTGATAGGTGGCACGGATGGGCACTGATAGGTGGCACAGGTGGGCACTGATAGGCGGCACAGGTGGGCACTCATAGGCGGCATTGTATTATGTACTGTACTAATGGATGCCAATCAGTGCCAAACAATAATGCATGCCAATCAGTGATGCCCATTGTGGGCACTGATTGGCATCCATTATGGGCACTGATTTGCATCCATTGTGGGCACTGACTGGCATCCCTGGTGGTCTAGGGAGGATTACCTTGTCCTGGGCATCCCTGGTGGTCTGGTGGCGTCCCTGGTGGTCCAGTGTGGGCATCCTCGGGGGGGGGGGGCTGTGCTGATAATCGATCAACACAGGCCCCCCCTGTCAGAGGAGCAGCCGATCAGCTCTCCTCTACTCGCGTCTGACAGACGCGAGTGAGGAAAAGCCGATCACCGGCTCTTCCCATTTACACTGTGATCAGCCGTGATTGGACACGGCTGATCACGTGGTAAAGAGTCTCTGTCGGAGACTCTTTACTGAGATCGTAGTTGCAGGGTGTCAGACTGACACCCCGCAACAACGATCGCCGCCATGCGCGCCCCCAGGGGCACGCAGCGGCTCACAATCCTGAGGACGTCATATGACGTCCGGTCAGGATTATGAAACCACTTTGCAGCCCTCAATTGCCTATAGGGCGGGCGGCAAGTGGTTAAGATCTAACTGATTGCAGTGTATGGTCACATTTAAAGATCAAGATCTGAAAATATAAATTTATTGGGTTTAGAAACACTTCTCTGTTCTTTGTAATGTATTGTAAGATTTGTGTAAAAATAGAAATAAAAACACATTTCAAAGATATATTAGACGTGATAGGAATGAGATTAGCATCAAAAGGGTTAATTAACTGAGAACACCTACTAATTGCCTAACAAGACACATCCAATGAGATTAAATTAACCAATTGGATTGGGCGTGCGCTATTATCACTGAGAAAACCGCAGTTACCCTACCGCCAGTTGCAGTTTCATATTTATTACCGTTTTGCGCTTTAAAGTGCGCCGGTTCGCACGTCCGGGTTAATGACTTTTCCAGCGCACCAATTAAGGTGTGAACTGGCGCAACGTATTCTTCTTAGTAAATTCTTCTTAGCTCCTCCCAGGACCTCCTGCTTTCTAGCTCCCTTGTTACCTCCTCCCATGCTCGCCTTCAATACTTCTCCAGAGCCTCTCCCATCCCCTGGAACTCCCTGCCCCAGTATATCCGGTCAGCCCCTATCCAGTCCACCTTTAGGAGATATCGCCCAAATCGTCCCCTCCGTTCCTCCCAGGACCTTCTGCTCCCTTGTTACCTCCTCTCATGCTCACCTTCAGGACTTCTCCAGAGCCTCTCCCATCCTCTGGAACTCCCTGCCCCAGTATATCCGGTCAGCCCCTACCCTGTCCACCTTTAGGAGATCCCTGAAAACTCATTTATTCAGGGAAGCCGATCCCACACCCACCCAACAACTGTCCCTGAGCCACCCCCATCAAATCATTCCCCCATCTATTACCTTTTGTACCACCACCCCCTCCCTTTAGAATGTAAGCTCTATGAGCCGGGCCCTCCTGTACCTTTTGTATTAAACTGTACTGTAATTGTGCTGTCCCCCCCCCCCATACATTGTAAAGCGCTGCGTAAACTGTTGGCAATATATAAATCATGTATAATAATAATAATAATAGTAAATCAGCCCCATAGTGTATGTACGTAGCTGCTTGCCCAGAAGTCAGCTTTGAAATAAACCCATTTTGCATTTTGCATTGATAAGCTACTGGCTGTTTAGTGTTTAAGGAGCTGAGGCAAGAGGATATTTGGGTTTCTGGATGACCAGCGGGAAGCTCATGTCTATTTATCAGATTATAAGGAAGATGTTTCTCTAAGACCCCTTTCACACCGTGGTGCTTTGCAAGCGCTACATCCAGGGCTCAAGTCCTGCGGGAACACATGGGAACGGAGTTCCTGTACTTTTTCCACAACAGGAACTCAGTTCCCATTAGCAGCCATGTCCTGCAAGACTTTGAAGTATGTGAGCTGTGTAGCAGGTGCTACACCATCAGCCGCCGACACAGCTCGCAATAGTAAGTGCCGCACACCTGACTATTCAGGCATTGCCAGTAGGGGGCCACATGACAGCTTCCGTATCGCTCTACCTGTCAATCACAGCTAGCTGACGGGTAGATCAGGTCCCTGCTGCTAAGAGATTGTATTTAGTCAGACCTCTCATGATGAGCTCCTCCCCGCCGACCCCTCCTGATTTTCTGTCTCCTGCATACTTGCTCTATGTGTCCCGCTGAATCCCCCCCTCCTCTATCTTCAGTGCCATATGATGAGAGAACCCAGAGGAGGAGCACAGCTATTCTGCTCACAGGACATGCAGGGAGAGAGGTGAGCTGAGGGAGGAACATCAGTTTGGGGTGGTAAGCTGAGCACAATACCTGGCAAAGTTTAATGCCAGGAGGGAAGTTTATATGGAAATATGTGAAGGATTGGAATAGCTGCCAGTGTGTGTTGGAGCCCCTGCAGAGTTTGCAGCCCCCCAAGCTAACATACATCTCCTAAGCAGGAACACATCACTATCTCCCCAACATTCTGTCCAGATAATGTGCAGTTCATTTATGACCTTTCCATTTAACCCTGTGTTATCCAAACTCCGTTCAATGAAAAGTGTAAACTCACCACATAAACACTCTATATACAAAATATACATACATATACATATACAAAATAAACATTCCCCAATAAAGATCAGAACATGATGTTCACATTTGCATGGAAGCACAATTGAATGAATGCTGATTATTCAGAGAATTACCATATTTATGTTTATTGAGGATTGTTTTTTTGTATGTACTAACAGTTAAGCTTTATACTCATAATACGAAAATTGGATGAAAAATACCACTTTTGAAGTGTTCGTGCATATGAGTGTATCATTTTTTTTTTTTGGTGGGGGAGTGGATCTTGGGTGAGTTCCCACACTTTTTTCCCCAGGACTTCACCCCTGGCTACATCTCTAAAAATAGCGATTGCAAAGCGCCCTGAAAGAGCCGCTCCTGTCTCTCCAATGTGAAAGCCCCGAGGGCGTCCACACTGGAGCGGTGCGCTGGCAGGATGCTAAAAGAAGTCCCACAAGTAGCATCTTTGGAGCGGTGAAGGAGCGGTGTGTATACCACTCCTCCACCACTTCTGCCCATTAAAATCAATGGGGCAGCGCGGCTATGCCGCCAGCAAAGCGCTGCTGCAGCAGCGCTTTTCAGTGGTTTTAACCCTTTCTCGGCTGCTAGCGGACGCTTTTACCCCCGCTAGCGGTCAAGAAAGGGTTAAACCCACTGCAAAGCACTGCTGCAGCAGTGCTATGTCGGCGGTATAGCCGCGCTGCCCCATTGATTTCAAGGGGCAGGATCGGTGAAGGAGCGGTATACACACCGCCGAATAGCGCAGCAAAATTGATGGATAAAGAGCCGCTAAAAATAGTGGGGCTTTACCGCCGATGCACCCACCGCCCCAGTGTGAAAGGGGCCTATCAGATGAAGAAAATTTGAGAAAAAATTCACTACATGCTTCAAGAATGGGAAAGCAAAGCATGCAGTGCAAATCAGCTATTTGGTCTTGTGCAGTTCCTTTTTTAGAACACAAGGTGGCAGGATTGATCAGAGACTTTTTGACTACTGCTGATGGCAGAAATGAAGAAAAGAAATGGAAGGGTATAAGAGTCACATGACTGCGCTGAAGTTGCTGAATTCCATCACTCACCAGACTCATGCTAGGTTCACATTTGTTTCTAAATTTTCATGTATTTTTTACGCACTTCCGTTAAAGTCTATGGCGCCAAAAATGCACAACTATTATTCTTCTTATTATTATTATATTATACGCGATTTATATAGCGCCAGCAGTTTACACAGAGCTTTACAATGTAGAGGGGGGACAGCACAATTACAGTACAGTTCAATACAGAAGGGACAGGAGGGCCCGGCTCGCAGAGCTTACATTCTAAAGGGAGGGGGTGGTGGTACACAAAGGCAATAGATGGGGGGGAATGATTTGATAGGGGCGGTTCAGGGACAGTTAGGTGGGTGTGGGATAGGCTTCCCTGAATAAATACGTTTTCAGGGATCTCCAATAGGTGGACAGGGTAGGGGCTGAGCGGACATACTAGGGCAGGGAGTTCCAGAGGATGGGAGAGGCTCTGGAGAAGTCTTGAAGGCGAGCATGAGAGGAGGTAACATGGGAGCTAGAGAGCAGGAGGTCCTGGGAGGAGCGGAGGGGACGATTTGGGCGATATCTGCAGATGAGGTTGGTGATGCAGCTCGGGGCGATGTTGTGGACGCATAATGCATTGAAGTATGCTGCATAGGTGGTAACAGGTCCCATATACAATGGGTTCCATTCCTTTTGCGGAATATTGTCGCACAACGCATGACAAATCTTGTGGACAGGGAGTGCGCCTGTATTAATAAAGATAGAGCTGTTATGTAGAAGGGGAATTTTTAGGAGCTTTGTATGCTGATGATGACCTCACTGCAAGTAATGCTGCTGTCCCAGAATTAAGTAACTAGAATAAGAATTAAGTAACACTGGAGTTGAAGGTTTCTATGGAGGCATCGATTTCATATACTCTGCTGCTTAACCACTTGCAGACCATTGCACGCCGATATACGTCGGCACAATGGCAGCGGTGGGCAAATGGGCATACCTGTACATCCCCTTTTAACGGCGGGGCTAGCGGGCGTGGGCGCCTGCCGCGTACAGCATGACCGTGACCATGGAATCGATGTCAGCCAGTGTCCCGGCGATCGTGTCACGGAGCCACAGAACGGGCTCACAGGACCCTCACCATTGGTGTCAGTGAAGGAGTGGAAGGAATGGACCCTCACCACTGGTGTCAGTGGAGGAGTATAAGGAATGGACCCACACCATTGGTGTCAGTAGAGGAGTGGAAGGAATGGACCCTCACCACTGGTGTCAGTGGATGAGTGTAAGGAATGGACCCTCACCACTGGTGTCAGTGAAGGAGTGGAAGGAATGGACCCTCACCATTGGTGTCAGTGGAGGAGTGGAAGGAATGGACCCTCACCACTGGTGTCAGTGGAGGAGTGGAAGGAATGGACCCTCACCATTGGTGTCAGTGAAGGAGTGGAAGGATTGGACCCTCACTATTGGTGTCAGTGAAGGAGTGGAAGGAATGGACCCTCACCATTGGTGTCAGTGGAGGAGTGGAAGAAATTGACCCTCACCACTGGTGTCAGTGGAGGAGTGGAAGGAATGGACCCTCACCACTGGTGTCAGTGGAGGAGTGGAAGGAATGGACCCTCACCATTGGTGTCAGTGAAGGAGTGGAAGGATTGGACCCTCACCATTGGTGTCAGTGAAGGAGTGGAAGGAATGGACCCTCACCTTTGGTGTCAGTGAAGGAGTGGAAGGAATGGACCCTCACCATTGGTGTCAGTGGAGGAGTGGAAGGAATGGACCCTCACCATTGGTGTCAGTGAAGGAGTGGAAGGAATGGACCCTCACCACTGGTGTCAGTGGAGGAGTGGAAGGAATGGACCCTCACCATTGGTGTCAGTGAAGGAGTGGAAGGATTGGACCCTCACCATTGGTGTCAGTGAAGGAGTGGAAGGAATGGACCCTCACCTTTGGTGTCAGTGAAGGAGTGGAAGGAATGGACCCTCACCATTGGTGTCAGTGGAGGAGTGGAAGGAATGGACCCTCACCATTGGTGCCAGTGGAGGAGTGGAAGGAATGGACCCTCACCACTGGTGTCAGTGGAGGAGTGGAAGGAATGGACCCTCACCATTGGTGTCAGTGGAAGAGTGGAAGGAATGGACCCTCACCATTGGTGTCAGTGAAGGAGTGGAAGGAATGGACCCTCACCTTTGGTGTCAGTGAAGGAGTGGAAGGAATGGACCCTCACCATTGGTGTCAGTGGAGGAGTGGAAGGAATGGACCCTCATTATTGGTGTCAGTGGAGGAGTGGAAGGAATGGACCCTCACCACTGGTGTCAGTGGAGGAGTGGAAGGAATGGACCCTCACCATTGGTGTCAGTGGAGGAGTGGAAGAAATGGACCCTCACCACTGGTGTCAGTGGAGGAGTGGAAGGAATGGACCCTCACCATTGGTGTCAGTGAAGGAGTGGAAGGAATGGACCCTCACCACTGGTGTCAGTGGAGGAGTGGAAGGAATGGACCCTCACCACTGGTGTCAGTGGAGGAGTGGAAGGAATGGACCCTCACCATTGGTGTGAGTGGAGGAGTGGAAGGAATGGACCCTCACCATTGGTGTCAGTGGAGGAGTGGAAGGAATGGACCCTCACCATTGGTGTCAGTGGAAGAGTGGAAGGAATGGACCCTCACCATTGGTGTCAGTGGAGGAGTGGAAGGAATGGACCCTCACCATTGGTATGAGTGGAGGAGTGGAAGGAATGGACCCTCACCATTGGTGTCAGTGGAAGAGTGGAAGGAATGGACCCTCACCATTGGTGTCAGTGAAGGAGTGGAAGGAATGGACCCTCACCATTGGTGTCAGTGAAGGAGTGGAAGGAATGGACCCTCACCATTGGTGTCAGTGGAGGAGTGGAAGGAATGGACCCTCACCATTGGTGTCAGTGGAGGAGTGGAAGGATTGGACCCTCACCATTGGTGTCAGTGAAGGAGTGGAAGGAATGGACCCTCACCTTTGGTGTCAGTGAAGGAGTGGAAGGAATGGACCCTCACCATTGGTGTCAGTGGAAGAGTGGAAGGAATGGACCCTCACCATTGGTGTCAGTGAAGGAGTGGAAGGAATGGACCCTTACCATTGGTGTCAGTGGAGGAGTGGAAGGAATGGGCCCTCATCATTGGTGTCAGTGGAGGAGTGGAAGGAATGGGCCCTCATCATTGGTGTCAGTGGAGGAGTGGAAGGAATGGACCCTCACCACTGGTGTCAGTGAAGGAGTGGAAGGAATGGACCCTCATCATCCTCAGCTGCTGCGCTCACATTTGTGACCCGCTCCCAGGCGGCTCCTCTTACTTTCCAGCCTGGAAATGATGTCACGCCCAAGAGCAGAAGGCCGGGACTAACCTTCCCCTGTTGGCCCTGTCTGACAGACAGTTTCTTCTTGCGCCGGGTGCAGGGGCACAGAGAGCAGTGCTACTAAAGTCTGCAGGGAGGTACTAGAGCCAGGCCAGATAGGAGAGAGAGATGCGAGGAAGCTTTAGAATGGGGAATTGGGGTTGCACACCCTGCACTCTATAAACAGCACACCCCTAAACTCTGTACTTAGGGCACCCTTAAACCCTGCACTCTGTATGTAATGCACTTGTGTACACTGCACTTTATACATAGTGCACCCTGAACTGAGCACTCTGTACACAGCTCACCCCTGGACTCTGCACTCTATACATAGAGCACCCCAAATCCTGCATTCTGTATGTAACGCACCCCTGAACTCTGCACTCTGTATGTAGCACACCCCTGAACTCTGTACATAGTGCATCCCTAAATCCTGCATTCTGTACATAGCTCACCCCTGAACTCTGTGCACAGCGCACCCCCAAACCCTGCATTTTGCACATAGCACACCCCTAAACCCTGCACTCTGTACATAATAAACTCTTGAACCTCTGCATTTTGTACATAGCGCACCCTGAACCGAGCACTCTGTACACAGCTCACCCCTGGACTCTGTACTCTGTACATAAAGCACCCCTAAACCCTACATTCTGTACGTAATGCACCCCTGAATTCTGCACTCTGTACCTAGTGCACCCCTGAACTCTTTACATAGCGCACCCCTAAATCCTACATTCTGTACATAGCTCAGCCCTGAACTCTGCACTCTGTGCACAGCGCACGTCTGAACTCTGCACTCTCTGTAGCACACACCTAAACCCTGCATTTTGTACATAGCACACCCCTAAACCCTGCACTCTGTAAGTAGCGCGCTCTTGAACACTGCACTTTGTACATAGCACGCCCCTAAACACTGCACTTTGTACATAGCACGCCCCTAAACACTGCATTCTGTTGACAGCACACCCCTAAACCCTGCATTCTGTACACAGCACACCCCTAAACCCTGCATTTGGTGCACAGCACACCCCTAACCCCTGCGCTCTGTACATAACACATTCTTGAACCCTGCGCTTTGTACATAGCACACCTCAAACTCTGCACTCTGTATGTAGCATACCCCAGAACTTTTTCTTTATTGTAGATGTGTGGCAGCGGCGGCGCACCACAATGCCCTTTAAGTGTTAAGATGAGGATAGAGTTTCTACTAAAGCCCAACTTCAGCCAAAGCTTTTATACATAACGCACTCCTGAACCCTGTACTCTGTAAGTGGACATTTTCCAGCCAGGAAATGAGGCGGAGCTTTATCTGTCTTGCTGCAGCTTCTAGTGCACATTGTGAGAAGCTCACAGTGTGCGGTGAAATCAGAGTAAGCCATTTCAGTACAGGAGAGGATCCTGGTACAACTGTGCAAGACCGAAGGGAAGGCCGGAGGTCAGATTCTTTGAAACAACGCAGTGCAGGTTGGAGTCGCCCTTTAAACCATTTCTGACGCAGGCTCGTTCGGTCTGCGGGATCGCCTCTTCTCTTGAGACCGCCAAACAGCAGCGAGATAAAACAGTTTTCATAAAAACACAATCTGCAAACATTTATCATCCCGAGCTCTCCTCCGCCCGAGCAGCATCTGCCGTCACAAGATCCGCCGAGCTGGAAGCGGACTCCAGCGCCATCAAAAGACAGCGGCTAACGACGGCTCCAGCTGTTTACCGCCGGGGCTGATGGGTGGGGGGGGGAACCGCCATCGTCTTGGAGATGGGCAGGAATCACCAGAAGCAGCACATTCGTGGCCCTCAGGAAAGTCCGCACACTGTTTGTAAAACGCGACCATCTGTTTTTTTGTCATTTACGAGCCCGCGTCTCCCGCTCCCTCCGCGCGGCGGAACAGATGGGGGCTCATTTCCCGTTTCTTCTTTAAACCTGAATTTTGCATTTTTTACACTTAACCCCGTCCATGCCGGAGAGGAGGAGAAAAAAGAAACTCCGTTTATTGGAAAGATAAGAAACCATACATCATCTTCCAGCACTAAAACTCCGCCAATGCCTTGGGACTCGCCGGATTTAATGACGTTTTTGTTTCTGGGATGAGACGGCTGCTATAAAAATAAAGTAACATTGTATATCAATTGTCGTATCTGAAATTTTATTGGATCATTTCCTCCTACACAACCACAGCAAAAGAAAGATTAATGCGTTGCTGACCTCCCAGGATGTGCCTGGGACAAGGGGTGGGCAGGAGGGGTGGTTGCCCTGGGTACTGTGGTATGTGTGGTATGGGGGGGGGGGGGGGTGCTGCAGGGAGATTGGGGGGAGGGGATTTGTGTTGGGAGGGGGCATTTGGGGGCTGCAGGGGGTAAGATTTTTTTTTTTAGAAGGGGGGGGATGTTAGGATTTGTGATTTAGAGGCATTAGTGTTGGGAGGGCGGATGGGGAAGAGGATTTGTACTCGGAGGGGGGGATTTGGTTGTTTTGTGTTAGAAGAGGTGAAATGGTAGGAGAGGGATGGGGGGGGGGGTGACAAAGATTTGTGTTTGGAGGGGGGTAGAGCATTGGCAGAGCTGAGTAATGGTTCAGCGTTGTAATGCCTGTGATAAGGGGTGTGGCCATTACTCAGCTCTGCCAGCCTAGAGCATTGGCATAGCTCAGTAATGGTTCAGCGCTGCAATGCCTGTGATAAGGGGTGTGGCCAATAGCTCTGCCAGCCTAATGCACTGGCAGAGTTCAGTAATGGTTTAGTGCTGCAATGCCTGTGATAAGGGGTGTGGGCATTACTCAGCTCCGCCAGCACAGAGCACTGTCAGAGCAGAGTAATGGTTTAGTGCTACAATGCCTGCTATAAGGGGAGTGGCCATTACTCAGCTCTGCCAGCACAGAGCACTGGCAGAGTTGAGTAATGGTTCAGCGCTGTAATGTCTGTGATAAGGGCTGCGGCCAATACTCAGCTCTGCCAGCCTAGAGCACTGGCAGAGCTGAGTAATGGTTTAGTGCTGCAATGCCTGCTATAAGAGGTGTGGCCATTACTCAGGTCCGCCAGCACAAAGCACTGGCAGAGTTGAGTAATTGTTCAGTGCTGCAATGCCAGTGATAAGGGGTGCGGCCAATACTTAGCTCTGCCAGCCTAGAGCACTGGCAGAGCTGAGTAATGGTTCAGTGCTGCAATGCCAGTGATAAGGGGTGTGGCCATTACTCAGCTCTGCCAGTGCTATGCCTGGGATAAGGGGTGTGGCCAATACTCAGCTCTGCCAGCACAGAGCACTGGCAGAGCTGAGTAATGGTTGTAGAACTTTGCCGGGTCCTCCCAATGTAGAGTTTAAATAGCAATTTTGAGTCCTCACCAGCGGATTCTACATATTTTAAGCCCCAATGATGGGGGACAATGTGTGGTCCCACGAAACGCATCGGATGTAGCACTTATTATACGTGTTGAAAAAAAAATCTAAATTTGGGCTCTAACACTTTATTGGGGCGCCTCGATCCTCAGACTCAAATATTACTTCCCAGGGTTACTGTGACAGTCCCTCGAATTGGATGACGGGAGCTGCCCACTTATCACCCAGATGCCCCATTGGGCATCAGATTGCAGTGCGATCAGAATCAGCAATTTCAGGTCTAGAAGAGGAGCCTGTATAAGCCTGAAGGGAAGGTCGGAGTTCAGCTTTAATTTCCCATTATATTTTCATATGCTTTGACATCACAGTCATTTTTATGTGACAGATTTGCTGTACCGTATTTCCGTTATGGTATTATCTCCAGATTTGAAGGTTCTCCCACTAGTGACCGTCTGTTTACCAGTCAGTCTCAGCGATAAACAACTACTGGAGTCAACAACGGCTGGAACTTTTTCACTTTTGTTCCCGGAACTCGGCTCTGATAGACAACACGAGATCGAATGAAAATCTGTTTTTAATATCTCGGTATACGGAGCTCCATTGCGATACATATTCAGTTATATGATGAAGATGATGAAGATGATGAAGATGATGAAGATGAATGCCAGCCCAAGGAGCCCCCCATACAGTGCACCCCAGGCTCTGATCACCCACATATATATATATATCAATGAATGTAATTATACACCAATGTATGGGTAGTGCCCCTTTAAGGCTCGGGGACGCTCCATTGCCATATATAAGCAGACACAGATGTGCTGATGATTGGATCCACATTTCCCGTCTGGAATTAAAGGGCTCCATTTATTTTCATTCCACAGAAAACCTCCATCCAGAGCCGGCTGTGAGTTTCCTGTCCTGGAATATTGTGTTCCAGGCCGGAGGATCGGCGCTGCCAGCGCCCACATACTAGAAGTCATGTAAAGTCGATCTACCTTTAGATATTCGTTTCATGTTAGGTGCCAACTAATGTGTAAGTATTACCTCTTCCAGAGATCACAGTACTTCCCTGACAATGCTTTTCTCTCCAGAAGGACGGCACCATCTTTGTTCAGGCATCATTCAGGGGTTGAGCCACTCACACACCTCTCAACTTTCTGAGATGGGAATGAGGGACACCTATCAGCAAAAGTAGGCAGGCATAGGACTAGGGTTGCCACCTTTTCTTCAAGTCAAACCCAAACACTTTAGCGGTGCACAGCAATTCTTTTTTCAAATAGTATAAACTATACATATATTTTGCTATTAAATAACATTCATATGAAGTTAAAGCGGGATTCCACCCTAAAGTGGAACCTCCGCTGATCGGAACCCTCCCCCCCTCCGGTGTCACAATTGGCACCTTTCAGGGGGGAGGGGGGTGGAGATACCTGTCTAAGACAGGTATTTTCACCCACTTCCAGGCATAGACTCCCGTGGGAGTCTACGCCATTTCCTGCCCTGCCGCGCTGTCTGCTGGGACACACACGGGTCCCAGAGACAGCGCGGAGATTTCCTATTGCGCGGCGCGGCTCGCGCATGCGCAGTAGGGAACCGGGAAGTGAAGCCGATTCGCTTCACTTTCTGATTCCCTCACCTAGAATGGTGACTGCAGCAGCCGAGAGCCGAGCGATCGATCGATCGGCCTCGGCTGCCGACATCGCTGGAACCCGGGACAGGTGAGTGTCCATTTATTAAAAGTCAGCAGCTGTAGTATTTATAGCTGCTGGCTTTTAATATTTTTTTGGGTGGAATCCCTCTTTAATAACAAGAGTCCCCTTTACATCAGAGTCTACAGAGTTCCCCTTTTACATCTGAATCCACAGAGTTCCCCTTTTACATCTGAATCCACAGAGTTCCCCTTTAACTGTAAGGGGGGACTCTGCAGACTCTGATGTAAGGGAGAACTCTGGGGACTCTAACATAAGGGATGCTCTGGGAAACCCAGATTTAAGGGGGAACACTGAGAACTCTGCTGTGCTGAGAGGACTCTGATGTAAGGGAGAACACTGGGGCCTCTGGTATAAAGGGGAACTCTGATGTAAGGGGTGCTCTGAGAACCCTGAATTACCTTAGTGTACTCACTAAGAGGCAGGAGATAGAAGGAGGAGACTTCAGTCACAGACAGGGATGGATGGTGAGCTCACTCACCCATTGAAAGTCAGCGCCTCTCATTCAGATGCATCTGGAAGTCATAGTCTGGTCTGAATAATGTGTCCGGGTTTCAGGCAGTCTGAAACCTGGACGCATGATTCCAAACACGAACTGTCTGGGTGAATCACGGACAGGTGGCATCCCTACATAGGACACACCCCCTGCCATGCCCCCTTAAAGGAGAATTCTACAAAAAAAACAAGATTGGTTAAACCTTTTTTTTCCCCACTACTATTCCTTTATATTGGCTTTTGGAATTTACAAATGCAGCAATTTAGGAATCAGATGAAAGGTTTAGCTCTGGAAAACACTTTTTTGATAGATAAAAAGTGCATTTTATATACATCTATATCAGGACTGGTGCAAGGATTTTTGACAGCCTAGGCAAAACCTAATTTTTCCGCCCCCCTATTGGCTCCACCCCTGACTCCACCCGCTTTGCCCTGCCCATATGACAGGAGGCGGCACTATACAGGAAGTGTCGACTCTGCTTCCTCTAGCGCTAGGGCACCAGTGCTGAGCTGTGCCTCTAATTACACTACCGGCCAGACGGAGCAGCTGCCTGAGGCTGAGTTCGTTACATGCTGCAGCCTGCAGAGCATGCAGACGCGGAAAGGGAAATCAGTGGCCGGGCGCCCCTTGGTATCAGTGCGCCCTAGGCGGCTGCCTAGTTTGCCTAGTGGTAGCACCGGCCCTGATCTATATAGATCAGACCAAAATGAGGGACAAATGAGGAGGAAAGGAAATCAGTGGCCGGGCGGCGCCCCTTAGCACCAGTGCGCCCTAGGCGGCTGCCTAGTTTGCCTAGTGGTAGCACCGGCCCTGATCTATGAAGATCAGACCAAAATGAGGGACAAATGAGGAGGAAGGGAAATCAGTGGCTGGGCGCCCCTTGGTATCAGTGCGCCCTAGGCGGCTGCCTAGTTTGCCTAGTGGTAGCACCGGCCCTGATCTATATAGATCAGACCAAAATGAGGGACAAATGAGGAGGAACGAGGGACTGAGGGACAGTCGCCCTTTAAACCATTTCTGACGCAGGCTCGTTTGGTCTGTGGGAAATCAGGGACAGTCCATCCAAATCAGGGACAGTCCATCCAAATCAGGGACAGTTGGGAGGTATGCCTATAGATCTACAAATTTCTGATAATGTTATGGAGAGGACTAAGAAGATATAACCATGCCAATGGTGCAGCAAAAAACATATAGCACAGTGAGGAAGGTTTGTGGTCCAGGACGATTGGACAGTCAAAATTAGAAGCAGCCCCCCCCCCCCCCCCACAGTTGCCGCATGCCGGCCGCTCGCATACTGGAAGCAGTGCGGCTGCTTTATGGGGGCGCTAGACTAATTTGCCTCTCAGTCCAGTCCGCCCCATAAGACTGGCACTAAACTAACAGTGTAGTGCAAGCTGGCGGGTTCTCTTTCCGTGCTGCCCCCCTGTAAAGTGCTGCCCTAGGCCTGGGCCTTGTCAGCCTAGGCCAGGATACAGCGTTGCGCTGTGGTGCTCCAAAGATACAGGGAGGGACACGGCTGTCAAAATGACAGCTGAGCCCTGCAGTGCCTGTAAAACAGAGCTGGAGACGGCAGCGTTTCTAAAACGGAACTGGGCCTGGCTGTTCTCCTAAAACATAGCGGGAACTGGCCGTCAAACTGACACCTGAGCCCACGGATCACACCCAGAGAAGTCTTCCAGTAACCCGCTGAACTCTCTCTTTGGCAGCCAGGTCCTGTTTTGTGTATTTGGAGCCAGGCGGAGGATCTTTTCTGAATATGGCTTCAGCTGAACGTTGTCAGCGATGCCAGGGGCCGTGTCGTATTTGCGTTGCTCATGCTGTCTAGCAAACATTGAAAACCTTGGTAGGAAACCATGCCCTTTGTACAGGAATTGCTCCTCGTAATCTGACTTGCATACAATGACCTCCTCTACGCGTTCCACACCCCCCCCCCCCCCCCCGGTAATTCCTTCTGTATTTCGCATGTGACAGACTGTATCAATATTTGTTTTCGCCATCTGGTCTGAGTGTTCATTGTCACAGAGAACTCCTCCACACTCCGCATTCCGGAATCCTGAGCACAATGGCTGGCGCTGAGTGCCCAATCCTCCTCGCTCTGCTCATTCCTCTCATGCTAATTATCTCGGCTCGGATCAGCCTGGATCAACGGGAATCCTGAAACTTGGAGTTCAGGAAAAGTTTCTGCCATGTGTAAGAAGCTAATACACATACAGACTACATGGCGTGCCCATCGACTCTGCCCAATATGGGCTTCGGGGCCCCATACACACTATACGTTGTGTTAACGCGTTTTTGTAGATTAAGGGGCACTGTGTCAAAACTGAGTTTTGCAAGCAAAGTGCAATGTCCTCTCATTAGTCTGACCCTCTTGCGCCAGAGTGTCTTGGGAGACGGCAGTGGCGGCTGGTGCTCAAAATTTTTTTTTGGGGGGGGACACAAAAAAACTGAAAAATTATGAAAAATACAAAGAAAATAAATAAATCAATTGCAGCCTCACTGTGTCCATCAAATGCAGCCACTGTGCCCATCAAATGCAGCCACTGTGCCCATCAAATTCAGTCATAGTGATGGACGAACTTCCGACGGGACGTTTCGCGAACGCGAAATGCGAACGGACCCAAACGTTCGCGAAACCGACCGTTCGCCGCGGGCCCCATTGACTTCAATGGGAGGCGAACTTTGCAAACCTTCATGTCGAATTTGCGGCCACGTGGTAATTATTAGGGGGTAAAACGTAGTCCCACCATCTGGACAATGACATAATACATGTATGAGGTGAATTTGGGATCGATAACTACAAGCATTTTTATTTTATTTGGGAAATTGTTCTAACAATTCAGGACTATGGAGTTAATGAAGGCAATGGAGGAGAGGGAAGGTCAGGGACCAGGGTAGGCAAAGAAGAGGGTGCAGGAGATGATCACCAGCAGCGTGACATACCGGAATGACACATGCACCGTGATAGAGGCATCTGACAGCAGCACCGTAATACAGAGCACTGACAGCAGCACCGTGACATACAGCGCTGACAGCAGCACCGTGACATACAGCGCTGACAGCAGCACCGTGACATACAGCGCTGACAGCAGCACCGTGACATACAGCGCTGACAGCAGCACCGTGACATACAGCGCTGACAGCAGCACCGTGACATACAGCGCTGACAGCAGCACCGTGACATACAGCGCTGACAGCAGCACCGTGACATACAGCGCTGACAGCAGCACCGTGACATACAGCGCTGACAGCAGCACCGTGACATACAGCGCTGACAGCAGCACCGTGACATACAGCGCTGACAGCAGCACCGTGACATACAGCACTGACAGCAGCACCGTAAGCAGCCCCAGGAGGAAGTCAGCACAGCACAGGGATGGTGTGATCCCCTCATAATAAGAACCCCCAGGAGGAAGTCAGCACAGCACAGGGATAGTGTGATCCCTTCATAATAAGAACCCCCAGGAGGAAGTCAGCACAGCACAGGGATATCATAAGCAGCCCCAGTAGAAATATGACACCGCTCAACCTCTTCAAAGAGGAGGGTAGGGGCATATAGTACGGTGTGCTTTTTTGGGTCAAGGAAGTGAGCCAAATGAATTAAGAAGGTCTGTGTGCTTGATTAAAAAAATAGTTTATAGACATATACATGGTCTACTGGTCACATGTGTTGAATTCCTCCGAGATCCATGCCTCATTCATTTTTAGAAATGTGAGGTAGTTAACACTGTGGTGAGCTAGGCGAGTACGCTTATCGGTCACAATCCCCCCTGCTGCGCTGAACGTCCTTTCGGACAGGACACTGGATGAGGGGCAAGCCAACAGTTCGATTGCAAATTGGGCAAGCTCTGGCCAGAGGTCAAGCCTGCCCACCCAGTAGTCTAGGGGTTCATCACTCCTCAGAGCGTCCACATCGGCCGTTAACCCAATGTAGTCGGACACCTGACGGTCTAGGCGTTCCCTGATGCTGGATCCGGATGACACCTGTCGATGGGTCGGCTGAAAGAATGACCTCATATCCGAAGTCACCAACACATCTTCAAACCGGCCTCTTCTTGCAGGCGCTGTTGGATTGGTACCCGCAAATCCTTCTCTGGGAGTGGGAATTGCTCCTCTGCCAGCGCACGCAAAAGCAGAATGCAGCATTTCTCGAAGCAAGGCCTGGAAGTGCTGCATTCTGACAGCCCTCTGCGACGGCGGTAACATTTCCGCCATTTTGTGTTTGTACCGGGGGTCTAAGTACGTTGCCACCCAGTACTGGTCCTTGACCCTCATGCTTTTTATACGGGGGTCCCTATTAAAACACTGGAGCATGAAGGCCCCCATTTGCACTAAAGTGGAAGCGGTGTGGTGGCCTGGCTCCTGCTCATCATCCAGGATAATGTCGTCCTCTTCATTCTCCTCTCCCCATCCTCGCACAACAGGGATCCCAGAAAGGTTTAAAGCATGCTCTTCTTGCTCCTGCTCATCCGCCCCGGCACCATCCTCCTCTGACTCCTCATCAGACTCCTGTTGTTGACTTGTCTCAGATAGAGTAGCCCCCCCTGGGAATTCATCCAGCATTGCGACTTCCTCATCTTCCCGCTCCTGCTCCTCCACAGCCTGATCAATGACACGACGCAATGCACGCTCCAGAAAGAAGGCATAAGGTACCATGTCACTGATGGCGCCATGGCTGCGACTGACCAGTTTGGTGATCTCCTCAAATGGCCGCAGAAGTCTGCATGTGTCGCGCATGAGCAGCCACTGGCGCGGTGAAAAAAAACCCAGCTCCCCAGAACCGTTTCTTTCGCAGAGTTCATACAGGTAGACGTTAACTGCACGTTTCTGCTGGAGCAGCCTATCAAGCATATAGAAGGTTGAGTTCCATCGCGTCGGGCAATCGCAAATAAGACGTCTGACCGGCAGATGGTGTCGCCGCTGAATGTCAGCAAGGCGAGCCATGGCCGTGTAAGATCTTCTGAAATGGGCCGAGATTTTCCTTGCCTGCCGCAAGATGTCCTGGACCCCAGGGTATTTGACAAGGAATCGCTGCACGACCAAGTTTAAGACGTGTGCCATGCACGGCACGTGCGTGATTTTGCCCTGTTTCAATGCGCTAAGCAGATTGGCACCGTTGTCACACACCACTTTACCAACTGTCAAATTGAGCGGTGTTAGCCACTCATCTGCCTGTGAACGCAAAGCTGAAAGGAGTGCCGGGCCAGTGTGGCTCTTTGCTTCCAGGCACAACAGACGCAGCACGGCATGGCAACGTCTCACCTGGCATGTGGAATAGGTTCTGGGGAGCTTGGGCGGTGCAGTGGAAGAGACGCTAGCAGCGGAAAAGGAGGAGGCAGCTGAGGAGGAGAGGGAGGAGGATGGAGTAGGAGGAGGAGAAGAAGAGTCAGGCCTGCATGCAATCCGTGGCGGTAAAACCAAATCTACACGGGTGCCACGGGTTACATGCTTGACGGCCGTCAGAAGGTTCACCCAGTGGGCAGTAAAACTGATATACCTTCCCTGCCCGTGTTTGCTAGACCACGTGTCTGTGGTCAGATGTATCTTGGCACCGACACTGTGTGCCAGAGATACATTCACTTGCCGCTGAACATGGCCATATAGCTCTGGGATGCCCTTCTCTGAGAAATACTTCCTTCCTGGGACCTTCCATTGTGGTGTTCCAATGGCCACAAATTTGCGAAAGGCCTCCGAGTCCACCAGTTTATATGGCAGTAGTTGGCGGGCTATGAGTTCTGACAAGCCAGCCGCCAACCGTTGGGCAAGAGGGTTATCCGGCATCATCATTTTTTTACGCTCAAACATTAGGCCCACGGAAGCCTGCCTTTTTGCAGAAAAATGTGAGCTTGGCGTGATGGAAGGTGGAGTGGAGGACAATTGTGAGGAGAGAGGAGAAGGAGAAGTAGAAGACGAGGCTGGACGGTGAGAGCCTGCAGTGTGGCTTTGTGTGTTCCGTTGCTCCCACTGGGCTCGGTGATGGCTGCTCATGTGCCTTCTTAAGGCGGTCGTCCCTAGGTGAGTATTGGGCTTACCGCGACTAACGCGTTGACTGCAAAGATTGCAGATGGCAACGCTATTGTCAGCAGCGGACACGTTAAAAAAAGCCCACACTGCGGAGCCATGTGCCGGTGTCCTGGGAGCGCCAGATGTGACCGTACATGGTCGATGACTCGCTCCTGATACATTTGCAGTCTGCTTTGTCCCTGCTGTGCAATGTAAGTCATTGCTGCTTCTCCTCCCTATCTGCTGGTCCATATCTCCCTCTGAACTCCCCTCCTCTTCCTCTCTTGTGGGCACCCACGTGACATCACTAGACACGTCATCATCAACGTCACCTTCCCCACCGCTATAAGTAGAGATCTCGGAGTAGGCAGCAACACCGGGGACCAACCTCCTCCTTGGGCTGATCTGGGTACTGGCGTCAGACTGCTGAGTAGCGCTTGTTGCTACCTCCTCTTCCTGATCCAATACCAAGAGTGGCTGCGCATCAGAAATGTCCTCTTGATATGGATCGGAAAATAATTCCAGTGACTCAAGCGGAAGGTATGTGGTGGTGGTGGTGGTGGTCGTGTTGTTGGTGGTAGTGTCTTTGGGGGTGCACATAGCAGAGAGTGAAGAAGAGGGTGCAGATCGAGAGGATGAGGAGGGTGCAGAAGAGTAAGGCTGAGCGAGCCACTCAACCAAGTCTGGTGCATCCTTTAAAGTAATTGAACGCACCTTCTGCAACTTCCCACTTTGGCTCAAGCCTGTTGCTCCTGCCCTACCCCTACCACCCCTGCGGAAGGGCCTGCCTCTTCCTCTGCATGTCATTTTTTAAATGACCCTGTGACAAAACTCTTAGTCCCTATACCGCTGAAGGACTGCTGCAGTATAGGTGAGCGGTCAGCAGTGGTGCACGTCAACCCTATCTATTGTGGACCTATAGCGGTCCTTACAGAACAGCAGACTGTACCGCACTCAAGCCTATGTACCGTAGCACCCTATACCAAGTTACCAGTCCTTATAAGAACTTTTGTGGACCAAGCAGGTTGTGTATTAGTGTTTAGCAGACTGTACGTCAGTCCCTATACCGCTGAAGGACTGCTGCAGTATAGGTGAGCGGTCAGCAGTGGTGCACGTCAACCCTATCTATTGTGGACCGATAGCGGTCCTTACAGAACAGCAGACTGTATCGCACTCAAGCCTATGTACCGTAGCACCCTATACCAAGTTACCAGTCCTTATAAGAACTTTTGTGGACCAAGCAGGTTGTGTATTAGTGTTTAGCAGACTGTACGTCAGTCCCTATACCGCTGAAGGACTGCTGCAGTATAGGGCAGCGGTCAGCAGTGGTGCACGTCAACCCTATCTATTGTGGACCGATAGCGGTCCTTACAGAACAGCAGACTGTACCGCACTCAAGCCTATGTACCGTAGCACCCTATACCAAGTTACCAGTCCTTATAAGAACTTTTGTGGAACAAGCAGGTTGTGTGTTAGTGATTAGCAGACTGTACGTCAGTCCCTATACCGCTGAAGGACTGCTGCAGTATAGGTGAGCGGTCAGCAGTGGTGCACGTCAACCCTATCTATTGTGGACCTATAGCGGTCCTTACAGAACAGCAGACTGTACCGCACTCAAGCCTATGTACCGTAGCACCCTATACCAAGTTACCAGTCCTTATAAGAACTTTTGTGGACCAAGCAGGTTGTGTATTAGTGTTTAGCAGACTGTACGTCAGTCCCTATACCGCTGAAGGACTGCTGCAGTATAGGTGAGCGGTCAGCAGTGGTGCACGTCAACCCTATCTATTGTGGACCGATAGCGGTCCTTACAGAACAGCAGACTGTATCGCACTCAAGCCTATGTACCGTAGCACCCTATACCAAGTTACCAGTCCTTATAAGAACTTTTGTGGACCAAGCAGGTTGTGTATTAGTGTTTAGCAGACTGTACGTCAGTCCCTATACCGCTGAAGGACTGCTGCAGTATAGGGCAGCGGTCAGCAGTGGTGCACGTCAACCCTATCTATTGTGGACCGATAGCGGTCCTTACAGAACAGCAGACTGTACCGCACTCAAGCCTATGTACCGTAGCACCCTATACCAAGTTACCAGTCCTTATAAGAACTTTTGTGGAACAAGCAGGTTGTGTGTTAGTGATTAGCAGACTGTACGTCAGTCCCTATACCGCTGAAGGACTGCTGCAGTATAGGTGAGCGGTCAGCAGTGGTGCACGTCAACCCTATCTATTGTGGACCTATAGCGGTCCTTACAGAACAGCAGACTGTACCGCACTCAAGCCTATGTACCGTAGCACCCTATACCAAGTTACCAGTCCTTATAAGAACTTTTGTGGACCAAGCAGGTTGTGTATTAGTGTTTAGCAGACTGTACGTCAGTCCCTATACCGCTGAAGGACTGCTGCAGTATAGGTGAGCGGTCAGCAGTGGTGCACGTCAACCCTATCTATTGTGGACCGATAGCGGTCCTTACAGAACAGCAGACTGTACCGCACTCAAGCCTATGTACCGTAGCACCCTATACCAAGTTACTAGTCCTTATAAGAACTTTTGTGGACCAAGCAGGTTGTGTATTAGTGTTTAGCAGACTGTACGTCAGTCCCTATACCGCTGAAGGACTGCTGCAGTATAGGGCAGCGGTCAGCAGTGGTGCACGTCAACCCTATCTATTGTGGACCGATAGCGGTCCTTACAGAACAGCAGACTGTACCGCACTCAAGCCTATGTACCGTAGCACCCTATACCAAGTTACCAGTCCTTATAAGAACTTTTGTGGACCAAGCAGGTTGTGTATTAGTGTTTAGCAGACTGTACGTCAGTCCCTATACCGCTGAAGGACTGCTGCAGTATAGGGCAGCGGTCAGCAGTGGTGCACGTCAACCCTATCTATTGTGGACCGATAGCGGTCCTTACAGAACAGCAGACTGTACCGCACTCAAGCCTATGTACCGTAGCACCCTATACCAAGTTACCAGTCCTTATAAGAACTTTTGTGGAACAAGCAGGTTGTGTGTTAGTGATTAGCAGACTGTACGTCAGTCCCTATACCGCTGAAGGACTGCTGCAGTATAGGGCAGCGGTCAGCAGTGGTGCACGTCAACCCTATCTATTGTGGACCGATAGCGGTCCTTACAGAACAGCAGACTGTACCGCACTCAAGCCTATGTACCGTAGCACCCTATACCAAGTTACCAGTCCTTATAAGAACTTTTGTGGAACAAGTGAGTTGTGAATGTTTAGCAGACTGCAGCAGAAGGGCAGCAGTCAAGTATAATATCCTTTCTATATTTGGAAGAAAGAATATTATACATGTACAAGCCTATTACTGTACCACTGATACCAGTCCTGAAAAGAACCTTTGTGGAACTAATAATAACAGCAAGTCTTTAAAATTACCCTCACTGCCTGACAACACTGCTTCCTTCCTGTCCCTATACAAATTGGCAAAAAAAGAGAACGATTAGTGGTTACTGGAACAGCTCTTTTGTGGACCTTGATAGTAACAGCTAATGATGATGATGATGATGATGATGATGAAAGACTAATCTGGCTGTCCCTGTAGCATACACCGTCCTTTCCCTTTCTCTAAACTAACAAAAGACACTCAGGCTGCTGCAAGAATCAGCAGCACAGCAAACCTATCAACACCTAACACCTATACCAGTCCTGAAAAGAACTTTTGTGTACCAAATAGCTAGTGGTTTATCTCTCCCTACTCCACACAGGAACCTGTCCCTATCGTAACAGAAGAAAGAATGTAAAATGGCCACCGGATCGGGTGTATTTATAGGTTAGGGGGAATGTACAAGTGTCCATGTGCTGTCATGTCTCAATTGGCTGTCCTGTATCACATGATAAACGTGTCACCAAAGGTTAAAGTTCTTGTATACATTAAACACGTAAGTCCGCCGCGGCGAACGACGGAAAAAGGCGTTCGAACGTGCGGACCGCGAATGTCGGAAATTCGCCGCGAAACGACCGCCGGGCGAACCGTTCGGCCATCACTATTCAGTCACTGTGTCCATCAAATTCAGCCACTGTGCCCATCAAATGCAGCCACTGTGCCATCAAATGCAGCCACTGTGCCCATCAAATTCAGCCACTGTGCCATCAAATGCAGCCACTGTGCCATCAAATGCAGCCACTGTGCCCATCAAATGCAGCCACTGTGCCCATCAAATGCAGCCACTGTGCCCATCAAATTCAGCCACTGTGCCATCAAATGCAGCCACTGTGCCCATCAAATTCAGCCACTGTGCCCATCAAATGCAGCCACTGTGCCATCAAATGCAGCCACTGTGCCCATCAAATGCAGCCACTGTGCCCATCAAATGCAGCCACTGTGCCATCAAATGCAGCCACTGTGCCCATCAAATGCTGCCACTGTGCCATAAAAATGCAGCCACTGTGCCCATCAAATGCAGCCACTGCGCCATCAAATGCAGCCACTGTGCCCATCAAATGCTGCCACTGCGCCATCAAATTCAACCACTGTGACATCAAATGCTGCCACTGTGCCATCAAATGCAGCCACTGCGCCATCAAATTCAGCCACTGCACCATCAAATGCAGCCACTGTGCCCATTAAATGCAGCCACTGTGCCCATCAAATTCAGCCACTGTGCCCATCAAATTCAGCCACTGTGCCATCAAATGCAGCCACTGTGCCCCATCAAATGCTGCCACTGTGCCCCATCAAATGATGCCATTGTAGCCATCAAATGCAGCCACTGTGCCCATCAAATGCAACCACTGTGCCCATCAAATGCAGCCACTGTGCCCATCAAATTCAGCCACTGTGCCATCAAATGCAGCCACTGTGCCCATCAAATGCAGCCATTGTGCCCATCAAAAGCAGCCACTGTGCCATCAAATGCAGCCACTGCGCCATCAAATTCAGCCACTGTGCCATCAAATGCTGCCACTGTGCCATCAAATGCTGTCACTGTGCAAATCAAATGATGCCATTGTAGCCATCAAATGCAGACACTGTGCCCATCAAATTCAGCCACTGTGCCATCAAATGCAGCCACTGTGCCCATCAAATTCAGCCACTGTGCCATCAAATGCAGCCACTGTGCCCATCAAATGCAGCCACTGTGCCATCAAATGCAGCCACTGTGCCCATCAAATGCAGCCACTGTGCCATCAAATGCAGCCATTGTGCCCATCAAAAGCAGCCACTGTGCCATCAAATGCAGCCACTGCGCCATCAAATTCAGCCACTGTGCCATCAAATGCTGCCACTGTGCCCCATCAAATGCTGTCACTGTGCAAATCAAATGATGCCATTGTAGCCATCAAATGCAGACACTGTGACCCCCGCCTGCCCGCTGTCTGACCAGCACTTACCCCATCTTGGTGGTGGGTCAGGCAGCGGTGAGCCGTGTGTCTCTTCATGCTTCCTGCTAGACATCCAATAGCAGCACCTGTCCTTTCAGCCAATTAGGTGATGGGTATCAGACCCGCGCTGCCTCATTGGCAGAGAGGTAATGGCAATGCTCTGCGCTCCGAGTCCATCTTTTATAGAGGCCTATTAGAGCCTACGGCTCTAATCAGGTGCTTCAAAAAATACACCCCGCCGCTGGAATTCAGGCGCCCAGCCTCCAAAAAGGGTCCGGATGCCTCAATAGGGGGTGGTGGTGGCGGCCATGGCTCGATTCATGCAATGCAATGCTTGAATCTATCCATTCTACATAGAGGGGCCCTAAATGAACGGGGCCACCACTGGCAGATGGATCCTTAGCTTTCCCATGATCTTTCCAGAAGGTCCGTGACTTCCTCTGGGTTAGTTGAGGGTGTACGGTTCTGTTTATAAAGGCTTTCTATTATCGGTTGAACATTGTTCTACCAATTTTTTGGGGGGATTTTTCCTCCTGATAACGATTGCATAGCATGCAGTAAGTTTTTATAGCAGAGGGTCAAACACACTTGTCGTTTGAAAGACAACAGGATTCACCATAAGGCCGGGTTCACACTGCTGCGGGGGGGAGATCCGGATGTGATTCGCACCGCACTGCAGTGCAAATCACATCCGATCTCTGTAGCGATGCGAGTTCAGCCATACAGATAGTATACAGATAGTATGGCTGAATTCGCATCGCTCCCGCAGCAAACTCGCACGGGACCCTTTTTTTGATCCGCAGCAGAATCGGATCGCATTGGGGGTTCACACGATGCGATCCGATTCCTGTGCGAGTTTGCAGATCGCACTGCGATATGCGGACGGATCTGGGGGTGTCATTAACATTTCATTGACACTCCCAGCCGTCCGCATAGGGCAGTGTGAACTGCCGGCGGGAGTCATGCGATGCGGGAAAACGCCGCGGATTTGCGGCGTTCCCGCATCGCTGTGGTGTGAACCCGGCCTAATTGCACTACATGCCAATCGGAGGCATCACAACTTCACACTTAGAGGTTCAGAGGTGATCCAATGCCACCAAAAGAAATCTCTATTTGCGGGGGGAAAAAAAAGGACGTCAATTTTGTTTGGGTGCAACGTCGCACGACCGCGTAATTGTTAGTTAAAGCGAGGCAGTGCCGAATCGCAAAAAGTGCTCTGGTCAGGAGGGGGGGGGGGGGGGGGTAAAATCTTCCAGGGTGGAAGCGGGTAAACATTGAATTTTAACTGCACTCAGAGTGGCGCCGCTCCTCTGTCTCTCTCTCTCTCACACACAACAAACTGCAGTGTCCATTCTTTCTGATCTGAACACATCAACTTCAGGGGGCAACATGTTCACTTTATATACCCCACCCACTTTCAGATGCCATGGTAACGAGATAATCGGTGTTATACGCTTTACCTGTCAGTGGTCATAATGTTGTGGCTGATCAGTGTTTGTATACATTGTCCTATGAATATTTTAGTTTTGCAGTGATATATTAAAGCAAATTGATGAGATAATTTGTACCGAGAAGATCTCCTTCTTTCATTTATATCTCCAAAGGAATGGAGCAGTTATTTGCAGGGTGTAGAACGCCCCATCGCGGTGTTTGGCAGCGCCGCGCGTTCAAACCCTCAGAGCTCTTCGGGGCGGCTCAGGAAAAAAACTTTCCAACTTTTTTGTAATAATTTATTTTCACTTTATTATTTATTTATTTCTTTTTTTTTTTTGCTGCTAATTTCCACCAGACCGGCCATGACCTGGATCGACCCCCCCCGAATCCAGCGCCAAGCCCCTCCGAAAATGTATTGTGCAGAGCCGTGTCTTGTGACAAGCAGAGCTCCAGCCAGAAGAACAAGCAGACGGGAGGAGTGATCAACCTACAACATAAAGCAGCCACACACTGTACAATCCCTTATGTAGCGGGAGGACCGGCCTGTTTGGATATATAGCCTTTGGACTAAGGCCCCTTTCGCACTGGGGCGCTTTACCGTTTTAGCGGAGGTATGCAGGCGCTAGCGGGGCGGTTTTAACCGCCGCTAGCGGCCAAAAAAGGGTTAAAACCGCCCGCAAAGCGCCGCTGCAGGTGCTTTGCCGGCGGTTTAGCCTCGCTGCCCCTCGCTGCCCCTTTGGAGTGGTGAATACACCACTCCAAAGATGCGGCTAGCTAGCGAGGTGCGGCTCCAGTGTGAAAGCCCTCCGGCTTTCACACTGGAGTGAAAGGGGCACAGCGGGTGTACAGACCTGGGAACTCAGCACAGGGATGGTGGGAACCCCTCATAATGGGCACAGCGGGTGTACAGACCCGGGAACTCAGCACAGGGATGGTGGGAACCCCTCATAATGGGCACAGCGGGTGTACAGACCCGGGAACTCAACACAGGGATGGTGGGAACCTCTCATAATGGGCACAGCGGGTGTACAGACCCAGGAACTCAGCAAAAGGATGGTGGGAACCTCTCATAATGGGCACAGCAGGTGTACAGACCTGGGAACTCAGCACAGGGATGGTGGGAACCTCTCATAATGGGCTCAGCGGGTCTACAGACCCAGGAACTCAGCACAGGGATGATGGGAACCCCTCATAATGGGCACAGCGGGTCTACAGACCTGGGAACTCAACACAGGGATGGTGGGAACCTCTCTTAATGGGCACAGTGGAGGTACAGACCCGGGAACTCAGCACAGGGATGGCGGGAACCTCTCATAATGGGCACAGCAGGCGCGCAGACCCAGGAACTCAACACAGGGATGGTGGGAACCTCTCATAATGGGCACAGCAGGCGTGCAGACCCGGAAACTCAGCACAGGGATGGTGGGAACCTCTCATAGTGGGCACAGCAGGCGTGCAGACCCGGAAACTCAGCACAGGGATGGTGGGAACCTCTCATAATGGGCACAGCGGGTGTGCAGACCCAGGAACTCAACACAGGGATGGTGGGAACCTCTCATAATGGGTACAGCGGGTGTACAGACCCGGGAACTCAGCACAGGGATGGTGGGAACCTCTCATAGTGGGCACAGCAGGTGTAAAGACCTGGGAACTCAGCACAGGGATGGTGGGAACCTCTCATAGTGGGCACAGCAGGTGTAAAGACCTGGGAACTCAGCACAGGGATGGTGGGAACCCCTCATAGTGGGCACAGCGGGTGTAAAGACCTGGGAACTCAGCACAGGGATGGTGGGAACCCCTCATATCGGGCACAGCGGGTGTAAAGACCTGGGAACTCAGCACAGGGATGGTGGGAACCCCTCATAGTGGGCACAGCGGGTGTACAGACCCGGGAACTCAGCACAGGGATTGCAGCAAAAGATTCCCAGAGACAGAATAGACTGATTCCACATCCGCCAGACACGGATAGTTTTCGGTGTGTTGGGTGGAACTGTAAATGTGACACCACATTCCTCTGTACAATTCTCTTTATTATGTCCTTTCCTTCCAGAAAGTCCCTTCTTCTATGGGTGACATTAAGGTGTACCATACCCGTAACCATGAATTCTCCTGCCAGTAACACTGTGCGCACACTTCACGGAAGTCCCTGTGAAATTTAAAGATAAAAACAACTTTTTTTCTTTGTATCTTCCCACAGGTAATACAGGAACTTCTGGTTTTTCTGATACAAACAGGAAAGAAAAAAAAAGTGTTTGGTTCATTTTTTTTTACTTCAAAACTGAACTCCGGTGTTGTGCCATATAGTGTCTGGCCATCACATAGCGTCCGCCTCGTACTGCGCATGTGCAGTACGGAGCAGACGAAGCTACGGAAAATCTCCGAAGTTGAATGGCGCCTGCGCCGTGAGTGGAGGTGGTGGCCCCACCATCCAAGCGGACACAGGGTTGTGAATATTAGAGGGCCCCTCGTGGGCCAGCTTCCCTCGCCACGCTTCGGGCTCGGCCTCACTGCGCTCGGCTCTTTTATATTCCTGATCTATGTTGTCCACTTGGATAGTGGGGATGGAACCTGGACTCACGGCGCAGGCGCCGTTCATCCTCGGCAATTTTCGGAATCTGTGTTGCTGTGTACTGCGCATGCGCAGTACACAGCGGACACTATCGGATGGGGGACGTTATATGACAAAGACACCGGGATCAGCAAATATCATCTAAATCCCTCCACCATGTGTATCTTCCCTGAATCTCGGAGCGCTTTGTGTATTTCTTCCAGATCTGTGCAGCAATCCAGTGTGAGACTTCCTGTAATAAAGACCGCCCACTGCTGAGCTCTCTCCTTGTGCAGGAGGACTGGTCTTGGCTCCGCCCCCTCCTGTAGTTTTCTGTGGGCAGCCTGTAGTGGGTGGAGCCTGTTGGGCCCCTCCCACAGCTCTGCTCTCTCTCTTTGTCCAGGGTGACTGGTCTTGTCTCCAGACCCTCCTGCATTTTTCTGTTGTGGGTGGGGACTGTTGGCCCCCTCCCACATCTCTGCTTTCTCTTCTTGTGCAGGGTGACTGGTCATGTCTCCGCCCCTTCTGTAGTTTTCTGTAGTGGGTGGAGCCTGTTGGACCCTCCCACCTCTCTTCTCTCTCTCCTTGTGCAGGAAGACTGGTCTTGTCTCCGCCCCTCCTGTATTTTTCTGCTGTGGGTGGAGCCTGTTGGACCCTCCCACCTCTCTTCTCTCTCTGCTTGTGCAGGAAGACTGGTCTTGTCTCCGCCCCCTCCTGTATTTTTCTGTTGTGGGTGGAGCCTGTTGGACCCTCCCACCTCTCTTCTCTCTCTGCTTGTGCAGGAAAACTGGTCTTGTCTCCGCCCCTCCTGTATTTTTCTGTTGTGGGTGGAGCCTGTTGGACCCTCCCACCTCTCTTCTCTCTCTCCTTGTGCAGGAAGACTGGTCTTGTCTCCGCCCCTCCTATATTTTTCTCTTGTGGGTGGGGCCTGTTGGACCCTCCCACCTCTCTTCTCTCTCTCCTTGTGCAGGAAGACTGGTCTTGTCTCCGCCCCCTCCTGTATTTTTCTGTTGTGGGTGGGGCCTGTTGGACCCCTCCCACAGCTCTGCTCTCTGCACAGCACAGTGATGACATCAGTGATAACTTTTACAAGGTAATATCGGGATTTGTCCCCGCACAGAGGAAAAAGTCCCAGACTGGATTACTGCATAAATCTGGAAGAAGAACACAAAGCACACGGAGATTCAAGAATAAACGTGACGTGTATTTAGAATATACCTATGTACTTATCAGGCAGCGAGTCCTGCAAGTGTTCGCAATGTAAACATGTGAAAGATAAACACCAGACAGACCGGTTAGGGAGGGTCAGTTGTAAATTCATTTTTCTGTTGAGTAAATAGTGGTATTAAAAAGATTTCTTAGTACTTTATGTAGGTTGCATTCCCAGCTCCACCCTCCCCTCCCCTCCTCCTCCTTCCCCAGGGATTTCGGACAGATTACATTGTTCAGACATAGTAAAGGTGAGATTCCATCCACACGGCGTTGGGCTTCTTTCACACTAGTGGTAGAATTTACTAGCCCCTGAAAAGCAATCTACATTAGATCACTTTTCAGAGGGCTGTGAAATGAGGTTTTCAAGTAGTCAGAAGGGGACAGTACCGCCTCCTGATGCGTTTTTTTTTTCTTTGCTTGCGTTTATTGCAGAGGGGCAATTGTGAATCGCAAGAATGTGGCGCAACTGCAAGCCAAGTATTCAGGTTGCTGTTGCGAATAGACACGTGAATTCATTATCGCCCGATATATTTTTTCATCTGAATTTCTGGGATTTTCGTGTTCGTTTTAACAAAACGTTAACAAACGCGCAGAATCCGAAATTCCAAAATAAAAAATAAAAAATGCTTTATAATCATATCCATTATATTTTCATATAGTTGCGATAACAGTTCTATATACCCAGTAGATAGAAGATTCAACATGATGGTGACATCCAGTGATATAAGTAACTCAGTTAAAATAAACGGAGTTACTTAATGAGCAATCTAACTGATTACTCTTCCCCTCATGGTGACGCCGTTCCCATTACTTGGGCGGGCGTTACCGCAATTGCATCTACCACCCGGGACCAGGTATACGGGACTAGCGAAGGAAGGAAGTAAGTGAATGTCGCCGCCTCCATCAGCGAGATTGACACCTCGCTAGCTCCGTTGCCTGGTATAGATTTAAAGGGGAACCCCTATGCCGAAAAAATGGCGTGGGGGTCCCCCCAAAGTCCATAGCAGACCCTTATCCGAGCACGCAGCCTGGTCGGTCAGGAAAGGGGATGGGGGCGAGCGAGCGCCCCTCCCCCCCTCCTGAACCGTACCAGGCCGCTTGCCCTCAACATGGAGGGGTGCTTTGGGGAAGGAGGGGCCCTGCGGCCCCCTCCACCCCATAGCACCTTGTCTCCATGTTGATGAGGACAAGGGCCTCTTCCCGACAACCCTGGCCTTTGGTTGTCGGGGTCTAAGGGCGGGGGGCTTATCAGAATCCAGGAGCCCCCTTTAATAAGGGGGCCCCCAGATTCCGACCTCCTACCCTATGTGAATGAGTATGGGGTACATGGTACCCCTACCCATTCACCTGGGGGAAAAAAAGTGTTAATAAAAAAAAAACATAACACAGGTTTTTAAAGTACTTTATTAGACAGCTCTGGCGGTCTTCTTCCGACTTCGGGGGTCTTCTCTTCTTTTTTTTATTAACACTTTTTTCCCCAGGTGAATGGGTAGGGGTACATCGTACCCCATACTCATTCACATAGGGTAGGGGGCCAGAATCTGGGGTCCCCCTTATTAAAGGGGGCTCCTGGATTCTGATAAGCCCCCCCTTACGCAGACCCCAACAACAGCCAGGGTTGTCGGGAAGAGGCCCTTGTCCTCATCAACATGGGGACAAGGTGCTTTTGGGTGGGGGGGGCCGCAGGGTCCCCCCTTTCCCAAAGCCCCCCCCCATGTTGAGGGCACACGGCCTGGTATGGTTCAGGGGGGGGGGTGCTCGCTCGTCCCCATCACCTTTCCTGACCGGCCAGGCTGCGTGCTCGGATAAGGGTCTGCTATAGACTTTGGGGGGGACCCCCACGCCGTTTTTCCGGCGTAGGGCTTCCCCTTTAAATCCATACCAGGCAATGGAGCTAGCGAGGTGTTAATCTCACTGATGGAGGCGGCGACATTCACTTCCTTTGCTAGTCCCGTCTATAGAATTTAAAAAAAAAAAAGTCAGAGTTACTTTGCTGAGTAAATAATTACTTTTCCAATGTAGTAACTGAGTTACTAACGCAATTACTTTTTGGGAGAAGTAATTTGTAACTTAAAGAGGAAGTAAACCCTGATAAACCCTCATTCCCTGCAAAGGCAAAGCATAATGGACTACTATGCATCGCATCGCATCGCATCGCATAGTAGCCCATTATGTGTCACTTACCTGACACAGGAGCCAGCGAAGTCACCGCTGTCCCCTGTAGTCCGCCGCATCCATCTTCTCGGTGGGGTCTCGCAGATCCGCCGCTGTCATTCGGCGAAGCCGTGATGATGTCACTCCCGCGCATGCACACGGGAGCCGACACACGTAGCATCTTCGTCGTTGACAGCGTTGCCTGTCTTTCGGCAAATATCTCCTAAACCGCGTAGGTTTAGGAGATATTTCTTGGACCTACAGGTAAGCCTTAATCTAGGCTTACCTGTAGGTCAAAGTGTGTTGTAAGGGTTTACAGCCACTTTAACTAATTACTTTTTTAAAGTAAGATGACAAACACTGGTGACATCAGCGATCTGTGTCTATCGAACCTGCGGTCGAATGTGCCTAAGCTAACTCTATTAGTCCAAGATTATTCGACTTAGAGAGAAAAGATCTGACATTACAGAGACATGAAGATTCGAGGAAGGAGCTAATAACATTGGATCGCCGCGAGCGGACATTTACAGTCACATGCTCCGCCCATAGGCTATAGAAGAATTCTAATGTTGTTTGACTAGTAATAATTACTAGTCAAACAACATTAGAATTCTACTATAGCTTGTGGGCGGAGCATCCGACCGGAAATGTACGATTGCGACGTCATACAGTCTTGCTGCTCCGTCGAATCTTCTTAGAACAACCGACAGACACCATAAGCCTTCATATGACAGGTTCGACTTTCGGATTTTCATAGGAATGCATTTTTTTTACGAAATTAAATAAAGAAAACAAATTACGGGAGCAACTAAATATATGTATTTTTCGGACAAAACCAAAATTCCGAAACAAAATATTTCAGTCTAGTTGCGAAGCAACCCCATTTACTTACATGGGGGGAGTTCGACGGGTGGTTCTGCCCAGGACTGGTGCAAGTATTTTTGACACCCTAGGCGAAACTTAATTTTGTTGCCCCCATTGGCTCCACCCCTGACCCCACCCCCTTTGCCCTGCCCATGTGACAGGAAGTGGCGCTTTACAGGAAGTATTGGCTCTGCTTCTTCTATCGCTGGCTCCAGTGCTGCACTGCGCCTCCAATTACACTACCGGTTGGATAGAGCAGCTGCCTGAGAGTTAGTTACATGCTGCAGCCTGCAGAGCAAGCAGACGCGGAGGGAAACCAGTGGGCGGGCGCCCCTAGGCGGTTGCCTAGTTTGCCTAGTGGTAGCACCGGCCCTGCTTCTGCCTCTCAATGTAGCGGTAAAATGTGTATGCGCCTGAGGGGCAACTAGTTCACTTGTAGGTGGGCAGTCAGGGGGCAGCCAAAAGGTGGATACTTAGTTATTATTACAATATAGTTATTGTTAATATGCGTATTATTACAATATAGTTATTGTTAATATGCGTATCCAAATAAAATATTAAAATAGTATTAAAGTGTCAAAAAAAAAAAATGAAAAAACAAACAAAAAAAAGTTAACATATTAACCACTTCCGGACCGCCGCACGACAATGTACATTCTCACTTTGAAGGGGGATATCGTTGTTATGGCAGCAGCTAGCTGCCATAACCCTGGTATCCTCTTGTTCAGGCGGCGGTCCGGTTTCCGATAAGTGCGGTCTCTGCAGCAGATTCGCAGCGAGATCACTTTTAACGGCGGTGGGTGAGGGACCCCCCTCCCGCCGTGCCCTGGTGCCCTCCGCCGCTTACCGGAGCCAACGGTATCGGCGGAGGCGATTGGATTTTCACCCTTGGTGGGCATGGAGATGAGTGAGGGGAAGATGGCCCCCCCACCCCTCTCCATAATAATGGAGGGCGGAAGCAACGTCAAAACGTCACTTCAGCCCATAGCTCTTAAAGGGGCATTTTTTTTTATTGCATTTTTGTGTAAATATGAGATGTGAAGTCTTTTTGACCCCCCCCCCCCCCCCAGATCTCATATTTAAGAGATCCTGAGATCCTGTCATGCTTTTTTTTCTATTACAAGGGATGCTTTACATTCCTTGTAATAAGAATAAAAGTGACACATTTTTTTTTTTAAACAGTGTAAAAATAAAAGGTAAAATAAATAAGAAGATTTTTTAATTTTTTTATTATTTAAACGCGCCCCGTCCCGCCGCGCTTGCGTACAGAAGCGAGTATCTCCCGCATGTGAAAACAGTGGTCGAACCACACATGTGAGGTATCGCCGCGATCGGTAGAGCGAGAGCAATAATTCTCGCACTAGACCTCCTCTGTAACTTATAACATGCAACCTGTAGAATTTTTTAAAAATCGCCTGTGGACATTGTTAAGGGTAAAAATGTGTCACTATTCCACGAGCGGGCGCAATTTTGAAGTGTGACATGTTGGGTATCAATTTACTTGGCGGAACATTATTTTTCACACTATAAAAAAATAAAAACTTTACTGTGTCTTATTTTTTAATTAAAAAAAGTGTATTTTTTCCAAAAAAAAGTGTGATTGTATGACCGCTGCGCAAATACGGTGTGACAGAAAGTATTGCAACGACCGACATTTTATTTAAAAAAAAAATGTATAATGTTTGCTGGGGTAAGTAATTTTCGAGCATAAAAAAAAAACTGCTTTTAACTTGTAAACAACACATCCTGAAAAAGAGGCTCGGTCCTTAAGTGGTTAAATGTCTGAAATACATGTACATTTCCCTATGTGTTGGGGATGGTTCACACGTCCTGCATGGTAAAACGTCACATTTTACAGTGCAAGAAGCGTCGGTTTTGCCCATTCTGGCTGGTGCCGCTTTGTACTTTTAGGGCCAGTTCACACCACATGCAGTCCAGTGCCTTTTCTTTTTTTTTCTGCATCAAAAATGCATGGGAAGCAGGTTATATGGTTTTCAATGGCATAGTTCACACCAGTGCCTTCCAGTTCCAGAAATAAAAAGTAGAACATGCTGCTTTTTTCCTGTATTGGACAATATTGGGACGCTGTAAAAAACACAAAAACAGACCAGAACACACGTATCCTTATTTAAGGTTAAGAAAAAAAAAAAAAAAAAAGAGGAGGGGGAAGGGGGGAATGCACTGGACTGCATCAAAAACCCGCATGCAGAAAAGCATGTGGAACGCATCCGGACTACGTTTCTATGGTGTGAATTGGCCCTTAGGGCTTTTTCAGACTTGCAGCACCTGCTAAAGAGCGATCCGTGTTCAGGTCGCTCTTCAGAGAGCATGTGACAGGTGGAGAGAAGGCATTGTATCACCTGCTTTAACCTTTCGATTCCCGCACTAGCATGCTGTAACCTTGTGCATTGCACATATGTTTGCAGGGTGCTTGCAGAGCAGCCCCATTCACTTGAAAGGGTCACATTCTGTGGGCACTATACTTGCCAAAAGAGAGAAGGGGCACAACTCTTACCACAGACTCGAAGCAAAGCATTGCAGCCTTGGGATGTATACATCCAGCTTCAGCTAAAGGGGGCAGCATTTGGGAAGGGGGGGGGATAAAAGCACAGCTCAACCATGGGTTTTTGCCACTCCCCAACTGCTAACGTGAACATACCCTTAAAGCAACTGCTTACTTTTAAGTGCCAGTTCACCTTTACAGATGAAAATGCAAAAAGGTTAACTGAGGCAAGCCATAGATTATACAACTTTCTTTTCTTCCATCATAGGTGGAAGAGAAGAAAATTGCTGAATTTCCCCCATCAACACATTCAATACGCAGTACATTCCTTGCAGTGCCCCGCCAACCAACCCTCCCCCGTTTTACTTACCCGAGCGTCGAATTTCTGTGGGCCCGATCTCGCATTGCTCTCTCCACGGCTTCTCAGCTCTTCAATGGATAGATTGATAGCTGCACAGCCATTGGTTCCCGCTGCTGTCAATCAAATCCAATGACGCGGGCACTGGGGGGCGGGGCCGAGTCATTCAATCGGCGGCTATGGACGCTGAGCATATGACACGGGAGCATGCACGCAAGGTGACCCCCTTTGGGAGAGAGGGTGTTATCTAATGCGGGGAGGAGCCGCAAGAGCCACCGTGGGACTCCAGAACAGGTGGATCGGGGCCACCGTGTGCAAAATGAACTGCACAGCGGAGGCAAGTATGACATTTTAATAAATTTTTTTAAATAACAAAGTACCTTAATGCTGCGCACACACGGCCAGACTTTCTGGCAGACTAGGTCCGACGGGAACAGTCCGTCGGGCAATCCGATCGTGTGTGGGCTAGCCTGACCGCGTTTTATAAAAAAAAAAAAAAATCTGGACCTAGAAATAGAACATGTTTGAAATCTATTCGACGGACATAATAAATCGGGAAAACCATTCATCTGTATGCTGGTCCGATGGACCAAATACGACGCAAGGGCCAGCTACTGGCTACTGGCTATTGAACTTCCTTGTTTAGTCCTGTTTACGTCATCACGTTCAAAACAAACAGACTTTCGAACTGACTTAGTCCGGCCAAGTCCGTTTGTTCGGAAAGTCCGTCGGACCTAGTTTGCTGGAAAGTCCGGTCGTGTGCACGCAGCATAAGCAGGGCTGGACTGGGACAGAAATTTGGCCCTGGACTTCATCCAGACCGGCCCACTTACATTTTGAGTGTCCCATCAGCAGCCCCCTTACATCAGAGTGTCCCATCACCAGCCCCCTTACATCAGAGTGTCCCATTACCAGCCCCCTTACATCAGAGTGTCCCATTACCAGCCCCCTTACATCAGAGTGTCCCATCACCAGCCCCCTTACATCAGAGTGTCCCATCACCAGCCCCCTTACATCAGAGTGTCCCATTACCAGCCCCCTTACATCAGAGTGGCCCACTGAGCCATCGGCCCACCGGGAAACTCCCGGTAGTCCCAATGGCCAGTACATGCCTGAGCATAAGTGTCAATTTCAGTTTTGACAATAAAACCTGGAAGCTGATTGGTTCCTGTGCATCGCTGCACCAGATTTTGCACTCTCCAATTTTAGTTAATCAACCCCCCATGTGTCTCTCGAAGGAATGAAAGAGTAATAGAGAGCAACTATCGACATCATATTACACACAATAAACGTGGGACAATATTATGGCTTTTATTGCACAGATCCTTAGTGTTACAACATATCTCAGTATACACAATGTATAAATTTACTGCTACACAAGAAAACATAGAGAAAATAGTGTGTTCCTTCCATTACTAATACAAAGGCAGCGTAGTTTTTTTTTTTTCTCTTAAATAATGTAAAAAATAAATTGCAGTACATAAAATTGTTAAAATCAACAATAATATATAATAGAAGGCTAAAAAATGATTTTCAACCGGGCAGAGAACTGGTTAAAGATGGCAGTGTTAGCATTGTTGTGTGGTATTAAACCCAAAACCATAAACAATGTAATATATTGCAGCTTACCATTCATTAGATGTGGTGGCTGCATTTGTTTTCTTTTACCCATTACGGGATGCCTCCCGGTTGTGCTTCTGCATTGTCACCCTGCCACACGTACCCAATGGGAGGCTACAAATGGCCATGCGAACACATACTGTATTGCACGGAGATGGTCATTTCCCAACGATCTGTTCCAGAGCAATCATGTGCCGCTGACGTTGGAGGGAGCACATGTGAGCAGGAAGATTCTGAAAGGGATCAGCAGCCCTGAGATACAAAAAGGATGAAGACCTCATGACACGTGCTTGTGATAGGCAGTGACGTCACATACTAAATGTCACTAGTCTTTATGGCGTTAATATCTCTTTGTATGGTAGTTAGCATGCAGCTTAACATCCCAAAAAGGGCGCATTCATCAGTTCTGAGAGACCTCAATGAGGAACTTTGCTTGCAGAACCATTACCACCAGGATTCAGTTCCTGATTTCAGTTTTGAAGAAGGAGGGCTTTACATGGTCAGTATCATGGGTTGGTTTTGGAAAGCTTTGCAAATACAGAGCAACACCACCAAAAATGGAATTGTCTTGGTTTGGCAGGATTGCAGAAGGTCTCTACAATAGCTTTGCAAGTTGCTAGAGGTTAGGACCTGCCCCACTCTAACAAACAATATTTATTATATAATATATATATATATATATATAGTTGGTTTTTAACTTAGTGCCAGAACTAATCATTTAGGAACCAATGGACCAGCATGGATCCTACTAAGAATCATGTCTTCATCAAGAAGTTGTTAAGTATATTTTCTTAAATGTGAAGTCCAGTATTAAGGTGATTATTTTTATTTATTTTTCCAGCAACAGAATTGTCACTTAGCCGTCACTGAAAAAAAAAGTTCTTACATTGGTTAGTGGTATATTGGTTGGCAGTACATTTTTGCATGATTATTATTATTATTCAGGATTTATATAGCGCCAACAGTTTGCGCAGCGCTTTACAATATGAATGATGGTCAAGATCAGCTTAAAGAACTGTAGCCAAGCCTTCCCTGACCTTTGTAGCTGCAGATGCTATGGAGCAATTCATCCTCACCCTTCACAAAAGAAAAGTCACTCAAGTTAGGTGTCAGGAAATGCTGGAAGTATGGCAGTGCTAGAGCCCCTCCCCAAAAAAAAAAAAAAAAAATTGGATAAGGCTAAATGAAAAAGTTTATTTGGAGAATTTAAAAAACAGTCACTGCTGCTCCCCTGGACCAGATCCTAAGTAAACCTAATGTACAAAAAAAAAAAAAAATAAGTGAATGAGAGAGGGTGCCACCCACTAAATGAATGAATGAGTGACTTGTATAACGCTACCTATGCGAATTGAATCGCCTGAGGGTGCTTTCTTGCCACTGGTGTCCATCTGTGGCTTTTATGTGGTCCTTTAACCTGTAGGGTGCCAACACACACATACACATATTATGGCCAATTTTTTTGGACAGGGTCTAATTAGCCTACCTGCATGTCTTTGGAGTGTGGGAGGAAACCGGAGTACCCGGAGGAAACCCACACAGGCACAGGGAGAACATGCAAACTCCAGGCAGATAGTGTCATGGTTGGGATTTGAACCAGCAACCCTATTGCTGCTAGGTGAAAGTGCTAACCACTACACCACTGTGCTGCCCCAACTGATTGTAACTTGTTTATTGGAATAAAATAACGCACCCCCTGGGTAATGCGTGTATTCAGCATCTCATCAGTATAGCTGGTGTCATCTATGGAGCAGCTCTGTGATGCAGAGATCAGCAGGCAGGTCCTGGTGGTTGCAGAGTTTGGCCAGGAAGCTGCTGGTTGAAGGAGGGAGAAGAACTGCTGTAGTGCTGTTGGATGGAGTGCAAGCTGTCACAGTCAGCTCTGCGGTTTCTGGGACTCTTCAGCACACTCGGTTAGGCTCAACTCAAAGGGAAGGTTCATGTGGATGATGTCACCATGTTTAGGGAGCAGGGCTATGCATTTCAGGGCTCTGCCCCTTTATCAAGCTGGAAGAAAAGGCTTGAAAAGGGGTCAGAGTCCTGAAATGCATAGCCACGCCCCCGAACATAGGGACATCAGCATCGTACACCTTCGCTTGGTGCCAAGCCTAGTAGAGCGTGCCGAGAGTCCATAGAGGACTCCAGATACACTGATGACAGTTAAAACACATCCATTACGCAGTGAGGGCATTATTTTATTTCAATAAACAGCTTACTCTTCTTAGATGGTGGGTTCTTCTCTCATTCGCTCCTATAAAAGTTAGATCTCAGCATTGTGTTTTTTCTTATTCCTATGCACCCTCTCTGTGTTTTTACATTAGAGATTAGAAGCCTCACAGGCTACAAAGTCAATTCACTTCAGGGAGAGGGGTAGCCAAAATAACTGGGCTCCTGAAAACCTGGAGGATACAATTATACACAGTGCCTACAGCTATAGAGATCAGTGAGGGTTTGCACAAAGGTCATTACTGCCAATAAAGAATATGGAAAATATTTGAATGTCCTCAGCCTGGCCACAGTTCTACTTTAAGAACAAACCCAAGGAGATAGATATCTGAGGTCACCATCTAAAATAGGAGGTACTTGTTGAGTCTCACAGCCTTCACAATGTTCAAGGGAGTTAAGCAACACACTCCTTGTTATTTTGCTTAGCCCTTGGGTTCTTAGGTTCTAGTATTGGTGCAAGTCTTTAATAAATATTATAAATTCCACTCAGGCATGAAAGGCCGACCACGATGAAGAGTAAAAGTCCTCATTAGAAGGAAAGTCATTGGTCTTTTCTTCCTCGTTCTCGCTGTCGTCTTCACTTGAAAGATCAAACCCTCGGATCTCTCGGTGCAACTCAAGTGCCCTTTTTCGTTCTTCTTCTTCCGCCAATTTTTCAGACATTAGTTTTCTGTGGCAGAGGTTACAAACTCTTAGGGGCTTGGAGGACAACGCCGGTATGACAAACTTGTTTCTCGAGCAGTCCTGACAAACAACAAAGCCACAATTGCGACAGTGGTGTCTACGAGTTATGGTGGTGAATTTGGTTTGAGTACAACGCATACAGATGTCGGTGGCTCTGTCTGGGATCCAAGGAGCTGCATGCTTCATGGACGGCCGTCTGCCGGTCTTCTCCATCAACCGGCCGGAACACTCTTTGATGTGACTGATCCACTCTTGTCTTTCGGTGAAAGAAGCAGCACAAACCACAAAGGACTTTTTAGACGTTTTTAGCATCCACCGGTTCCTCATATCGTCGCTGTCAGGAAGTAACTCAGTGGTCACATCTTCCAGAGGGATTATGTGTTGGCAGCTGTACTTGACTTTGTTTATGACGATGGTTCCGTACACCAGAATGTCGCTGAAGAGGAAGAAGATCCTTGGCTTGGGTTTTTTCCGACATTCTTTGGTCAGTATTCCTTCACCCACAAGGACTCTTCCTGGGATGGCAAGGGGTTGGCCAGCTGCACCAAAACATGCCTCTACGGCCCCTATTCGTTGAGTGTTGATCTCTGTATAGGCAAGGTGGTCCACCATGTCTTAGCGGCTACCTAGAACAACAATGACAAGAGCTTAGCAAATAAGGAAAAAAAAAATAAAGAACCATATAACAATAGAGTCCTAATAGTTTATGGTGCAAGAAGCACATGAAAGGCTAACTTTGTATTCATGTGTGTTTGATAATAATATTCTATCCAACATAGCTTCCAGTATGGCATCTACAGTATGTGCACAAATGAAACCCGGTGTGAAAGGCAAGAGCAGCCTCAGGGCAGACTCCGTCCAGGCCATGCCCCGACGTGTTTTGCCCTGTCCACCGGGCTCAGTCAGGACGAAACACATCAGGGCGTGGACTGGACGGAGTCTGGCCTGAGGCCGCTTTTACATTTCCCACAGGGTTTTGCAAGATGCGTGCCACTCAGAACTACTCTCTTTCCTTTGTTTGCATCTATTGAGCTGAGACAAGCTCCTTCCCTGCCTGCACTCCCAGCAGTTGGTAATAGACAGGAGCCTTGAGCGGCACCCCTTATCTTCGTATGGGTTTGTAGTATCTACAGTATGTAAATCAGTAATCATAAGGATTGCAAAATTCCTACTTGTTAAAACAATAAATGTGTTAAGCCATAGCCATAGATAGTTCAAATTACTGCGGAACTGGCAGAGATTTGAATCATGTATGGGCAGGCTGAATGTATTCAAGTTGACCGAACAATCAACTTGGGTACCAGCCTGGCGGATTTTACATGCAGGTGGCTATAACAGCCGCTTGCAATAATCACCGTCTTCTCCCAGTGGGAGGACACAATGGCTCCGCAGGAGGGATTCACCTGTCAACACTGTCTGTGCTGATGGGGGAAACTGAGCCTGTGCAAGAAAGAAATTTGCTCCGTCTACGGCTGGTCTAAGGTAGACTCACAGAGACAAGTTATCATAGGGAAAATCCTTATCTTCAAAATCCAAACAGTGTTATGGCCAATAAAGGGTCAGTTCACCCAAAACAAATATATAACTTACTGGAATGAAACCTTAAATAAAAAAAAAAAAAAAAACTTAAGTGTTCCAGTTCTCCTCAAGTAGCCTCAAATGTAAGCATAAAAGAGCTCCAACTATAATATAGGGGTTAGGGGGCAAAATTGTGCTGCAGAGAGACCTCACACAGGGAGAATGGGGAGGGGAGGGGGGGGATGTCCACGTCCTGGAAGAAATGATTTTCCTTAAATAAATTATATAGAAAAATGGAAAGGCAGATGTACCATGATGTCATTTTGCGGGGAGCCAAAAGTTTCCTTCTTGATGGAATTATTTTTAGCCATTTTGCAGAATAGAATAAAGAGACAGTCCAAATATTGCCGCAAGTTACAGCTTTTAATGTCCTGTTGCTGCGATGGCTGCACTATCCAAATGTAAGACAAAAAAGCCAGTGACCAGTGGAGTGGCCACCTGGCTGGTATTTAATGGACTAACTGGTAAAAAAAATAGGATTTGTTACTAATGTTATTTTCTGAGAGATCATAGGGCTGCCATTTTTCCCAAAAATAGTTGGAAACCCTACAGACCAGTGGTTTTCTGTTACCAAGCTGCAGCCTTTTCCCACCAGGTCTCCAGCCAGCTGTGAATTTCCTAACCTCCAACAGTGCCCCCAACCTCTCATAAGGGACCACAGTGCCCCTAAGCACCACAGCCTACTGCAGAGCCTCCAGCCCCCCTTCCTCCAACCTCCTGCCTGCCAACATTAACTGCCACTCTGTAGCAGTGGTAAGATGTAAAGAGGCTTGCAATGGAGTGTAGGTTTTTTTTTTTTTCCTAAAGAGTCAGGTCCCATTGACTTTAATGGGGTTTGGATTAACCTTCCCAATTTCCAAACTTTTTGATTAGTTCAGTAAACGTCCTACGAGCCAAAAACAAGTATATTGAGAACAGGACTACATAAGATGTTCTAACTGTATAAAGTCCTAACCCTGTGGTACTTGGTTCCATCCTGAATTTCGAAAATCATCCCCGCGTACCCGCTTGGTTGTTTCTGCAGATGCGGAGCTACGGGCTCATACATCAATATTTGGTGGCAATGCCCCGCTGTGTACAAATTCTGGGTGGAAATATTTAGTATCATCCCTATGCTATTTTCGCTTGATATCTCCCCTGACCCTCACATGGTGCTACTCAACATCTGATCCCCGGACCTAACCGCCAAGCAATTCAAATTGTTATTGCAGATAACTAATGCAGCCAACCAAACTATAGCAAAGGCCTGGGAAAAAAAAAAAAAAAAAAAAAACTTTTCTGCAACAGAGTTACCCAGGCTATGACCCACGCCAATTAAAACAACCTATTTTGATAGGGTTCGGAAATACGAATAAATACGATCCACAGGCAACACATTTTTTTTGCCCTTCCAACTTCGAGAAGTCCCTGTCACTGCCTTCATGTTCCTATTCTTTTCTACGCCACAATTTACCCAGTAGAGACAGTCGACTGAACTATCTCTGGGAGCTACCTGTCAGGTCACCTTGAGGCGAGGTGACAGATGCACACCGTAGGGATCAGGAGTGCACCGCAAGGTTGTGGACCCTACGGCTGACTGCTGCGGACGGGAGACAGGTCCCACCAGGGTTAGAGCATAAGATTCCCTGGGGCGCGAAGTCTAAGAGCCAGCAGGTGTTCCCCAGAGCCTTGAGTGGTGAGGATGGACTTGGCTGCAACTGGCTCCAGGTCGCAACCCCCAGGGTCCCCCAGCTCACACCCACAGTAGGCAACAGGAGGATAGGGATGGTGAGGGACAAAGCCAAGGTCGGGGCCACAAGCAGACAGGAATAGTCAGGGACACGCCAAAAGGTCAGGATCACAGGCAAACAGGGATAGTCAAAGACACGCCAAAGTCGGTAATGGAACAACAGAAGAGCACACGGCAGAAAACAGGAAGCTAACACATAAAGGAATACACAATGGTTGATCAGCCCTGTTGGCTTGCAGTGCACAGGTTAATATAAGGTTCCCTGATAGGGCCTGGGGTGGAGCCATGCTTAGAGGAGAGGTTATAAAAACCACCAGGTGGAAGTGGCTGGCCTCTTAGTCTGAACACATGAGGGGAGGTAAGCAAACAGGAATATCACTGCATAACCATGACACTACCCTTGTTCTGCTCTTCCCTCCTTAGGACACCCCCCCCCCCCCAGATCTACTCTTGCCCCCTATTATTAAATGAAATGGCCTGGCGGGCCCGTATTCGGCACATGGACCATGTATTCTAGTCTGTAAACATTTTATACCATTTTTTTGATGTATCTACTGAAAATGTTCAAAAAAAAGTTTTGAATAAGAAGTTCCAACCCTACTAACTACTGTAACTGTAAGCTTTCGACTGAAGTTACATGAAACTGCCACATGGTTAAAACAACAATGGAAACGTGTCCAGATTTTGTCAGTGACAGGAAAACCCCTTCTGCTCTATATGTGAGGTTAACGTGCAACACACAGACCGCAGGCAGAGGAGTTAAGATCTGGTAATTATAGATCTGCAGACTAGTAAAATATATGCTTTAGGGTAAAAGGAAGCATAAATAGTAAAAGGAGTGAAGGGGGATGGGGGCACTGATAGAAGCAAGGACTGGCTGTAAAGACAAAGAGTTTCTACGGAAGGCCATTATGACTTCATTAAGACAAATTTATTTTCAGTTCATTAAAGTAGAGCCAACATTTCCTGGGAAGAATTAGCTAGCCATAGCCAGTAGACTTTCATTTAAATGGTTGTATGGACCTTCGAAAAAATAGTTTGTCAGAACATTGGAGAGTACCATCGTGGTCTCAACGTATTTCGTAAGAAAACACTCAAAATGTTGGTTCAGTTGCCAATGCCAAATGTTTAAAATTCAATGTTCCATTTGGAGAGACACGTACATTTCAAGTAGTAACGGTTTTCCTGAATGAAAACCACATTGTTAGAAAGTCATTTGTTCAAGAACATTTTTCATCCTCGATTTCTCTACAGTTAAAAACAATGGTGGATTTGACCCCATTGAGGTGGATCCAAAGCCTAAAGGTTTTTTACATTAATGCATTCAAGTAAAAAACCTTCTACTGGTGTATGGCCAGCTTCATATACATACACATACATATATACATATACATATACATATATATATATATATATATATATATATATATATATAGAGTTGTCTGGGCCTCTGTTGTGTTGACCTTTGCCAGTGAATATCAAGGGAAAATTAAAAATTTTATATTTGTCATCGAAGCAGAATTTGGTCTATCCTTCAATGGGCGCTTGGGTGACAGCTCTTATTGGTAGCATTTAGAGGCCGAGCAGCTTTTATCAACCATGGCTCCATGGAACCCTAGGCTCCAGAGCAAATCCTCCAGATCTGTACGGAGAGGTCACCCATCTGACCTCCAATGTATGGGGCATGCTTTCCACCGGCCGATAAGGTAAGGGGCATCCATCCCACATACCGTAAAGGCAAGGGGCATCCATCCCACCTACCATCAAGGTAAGGGGCATCCATCCCACCTACCGTAAAGGCAAGGGGCATCCATCCCACCTACCGTCGAGGTAAGGGGCATCCATCCCACCTACCGTCGAGGTAAGGGGCATCCATCCCACCTACCGTCAAGGTAAGGGACATCCATCCCACCAAGGTAAGGGGCATCCATCCCACCTACCACCAAGGTAAGGGGCATCCATCCCACCTACCACCAAGGTAAGGGGCATTCACCCCACGACCGCCAAGGTAAGGGGCATTCCTCCTATTGAACATCACGCTAATGCACTGCAAGTATAGTAATTATTAGCAGGGATTCCCTGAGACCAGAAAGTTATATCAAGAGTTCCACCATGTTAAAAATTTTGATTCAGAGAGATGTCCACTCACTTCCCTGTTGGGTCTTTCTGACAGGATGTGAAGGGAACTCTTCCAACAGGACATGGCCAGCAACAAAAACCTACAGAAGCTTTACCCATTTCAACATCCAAAAAAACTTTGGCTGTAGTTCTACTTCACATTTGATAAGAATTTATAACGATTACTTGTTCTCAGCAGTTCAGGTACAAAATTATGCAATTGCCAGGAGTTGGATGGAAAGAATTACAACACAGTCCAAAGTTTAAAGGTGGTACTGAAATAATCAGGGAGAGTTTATAGAACAAGCAGTTTATGTCAGGTTATACTTTTTTATTGCCTACTGTAAGACTTTCCTCTCACATGCCTTCACTAAACTTCAGTCGGTTACCTATCAATCTTATCCACCTTCACACTTCTTCTGGTTCCTTCCCAGAAACTCTTATGGATTCCTAGAAAAGTCTTCTGCTTCTTTACCAACCCTACGCCATCTTTACAGCCCTACCCTCCTTCCAGTCAAAAGCCTTCTCTACCTTCCCACCAATCTTCATCAGAAGGTGAATGATGGCACCACATCACTGCTAATGGAGTCTTAAAAAGTATTTCTATGCATAATCGAGATGATCTGGAAGAAGACATACAAGGGTGTATTAGGGGTTAAGAACGGCCCTCCTTCATCTGGGCTGTTCTTAACCCCTAAAATGTGCCAGGTGTTTCTCATGTTCAAAGACCACCAAGAAAGAGGTGCCCGTGTTTCAAAGGCCACCGACAAAGGTAACACAGTCTTCCAAAGGCCACAAAGGGGATAAGGTCTTCCAAAGGCCACCGACAAAGGCGACAAGGTCTTCCAAAGGCCACCGACAAAGGCGACAAGGTCTTCCAAAGGCCACCGACAAAGGTAACACAGTCTTCCAAAGGCCACAAAGGGGATAAGGTCTTCCAAAGGCCACCGACAAAGGCGACAAGGTCTTCCAAAGGCCACCGACAAAGGCGACAAGGTCTTCCAAAGGCCACCGACAAAGGCGACAAGGTCTTCCAAAGGCCACCGACAAAGGCGACAAGGTCTTCCAAAGGCCACCGACAAAGGTAACACAGTCTTCCAAAGGCCACAAAGGGGACAAGGTCTTCCAATGGCCACCGACAAAGGGGACAAGGTCTTCCAAAGGCCACCGACAAAGGAGACAAGGTCTTCCAAAGGCCACCGACAAAGGAGACAAGGTCTTCCAAAGGCCACCGACAAAGGAGACAAGGTCTTCCAAAGGCCACCGACAAAGGAGACAAGGTCTTCCAAAGGCCGCCGACAAAGGAGACAAGGTCTTCCAAAGGCCACCGACAAAGGAGACAAGGTCTTCCAAAGGCCACCGACAAAGGAGACAAGGTCTTCCAAAGGCCACCGACAAAGGAGACAAGGTCTTCCAAAGGCCGCCGACAAAGGAGACAAGGTCTTCCAAAGGCCACGACAAAGGGGACACGGACCATTTGAATGATTCCAGGGTTACATCGCTACCTACTACCCCTAAATCTTCACATCCCATGTCAGTCCTGGCTTCATGACCACCCCTTATATATTCCCTTCTCCTACCTATAAACATCTATAGGTATTAGATCTACTGAACACACTGAAGAGGCTTCCACTGACCATAAAAAGCCAAGTGTTCTTCAATGGGATCACCCATGGTCTTGAACCCTGTGCAGAAGTGCTTTGTCGGTCCTGAAAATAAAGTCTACAGGAGACAGAATCACATAACACTACTGAAATAGAAGCTGAACGGTCCGGATAAACCTGTATGAAGTTATCTGCAGGAATGGCACGTCACCAGCAGAGAATAAATAAAGCCAGAAGACTTCCTGCTCTACAAAAGTCTTTAAAGTTAACCTTAGAAAATTGATCTGATACAAAGTTAACTGCAAGTAGACCAACTAACCTGTAGTTATAACATTTGCAGGTATTTAGTAACTAACTGAGATAACAGTACTCCCCTGACAATGCTTTATCTGCTTTTCTTTCCATAAGGATGGCACCATCTTTGTTCAGTCATCATCCAGGGTCACCATCTACTTCCTAGACAGAAATGCCAGCTCATAGAATATACAATCAGATGCCCTAACTGTGAGAACTGCAGGGAAGTAGTCCCCAAGCTTTTAGTAGAATCATGCTGCACCTAGCCATGTGCTGCTGTGCCACCGCGGGGTTTGGCACCCATGTTGCCATTGTGTGGGGGGGTGCCATTGACCACTTCAGACCTGCGCTATAGCCGAAAGATGGCTACAGCACAGTTCTGTTGTTCCCGGGAGGACGTCTTCCCGGTACCACGCTGCCTGCTCTGTGATCGCTGTCTCCTTCAGACAGTAGCCATTTACCGTGCTATCTGCTGTGTCCAATCACAGCTAATGACATGTAAACAAACTTGTCGGTTATCAGCATTCCTTTCCTCATGCGCTGTCACAGTGTCAGGAGAGGAGAGCCAGTAACTGGCAAGTGCGACTGGGACATTTACATAGATAAATCAGGGCACAGATTATCAGTACAGCCCCATCAATGCCCATCTGTGCTGCCCATCAGTACCCAGTGCTGCCCATCAGTGCCCAATTCTGCCTATCAGTGCTGTCTATCAGTGTCCAGTTCTGCCCATCAGTGCTGCCTATTAGCACCCAGTGCTGCCCATCAGTGTCGCCTATCAGTACCCAGTGCCGCCTATCACTGCTGCCCATCAGTGCCACCTATCAGCGCCCAGTGCTGCCTATCAGTGCCATCTATTAGCCCCCATTGCTGCCTATCAGTGCCCATCAGTACTGCCCATCAGTGCCACCTATGAGTGCCATCTATTAGCGCCCATTGCTGCCCATCAGTGCTCATCAGTACTGCCCATCAGTGCCACCTATCAGCGCCCAGTGCTGCGTATCAGTACCATCTATTAGCCCCCCATTGCTGCCTATCAGTGCCCAACAGTGTCACCTATCAGCGCCCATTGCTGCCTATTAGTGCTGCCCAACAGTGCCACCTATTAGCGCCCATTGCTGCCTATTAGTGCCCATCAGTGCAGCCTCATCAGTGAAAAGATAAAAAATTACTTATTTGTCCAAAACATTTTTCGGTCTTATTTCTATTTTAATTATGTTTAACAAAAAATAAAAACCCAGTGGTGATTAAATACCACTAAAAGAAAGCTCTATTTATTTGTGTGAAAAAATAAATAAAAAATAATGACAAATGGGTACAGTGTTACATGACTGCGCAATTGTCATCCAAAGCGTGAGAGCGCTGAAAGCTGAAAAGTGGCCCGGGCAGGAAGGGGGTAAAAGTGCCTAGTATTGAAGCAGTTAAGAATTAATGGGGCGTCTCCTAAACAGAAGCGCGTTTCTGTGCGTGTTGTGAAAGCGTGCGATTTTTTTGCGTTGTTTTTTGAGCTTAAAAGGATTTGTACTGTTTAGATACATTATATATTGACGTGTTTGTACCGTTTAGATACATTATATATTGACGCGTTTGTATCGGATATTGAATAAGCACAGGCGCTTGCTTTCAAATATAAAACACTTTATTTATAAACAAAGCCCAGTGGCAATCCTCAGCTCCGTTTACATACACGGCAGACCAATGCTATGCGAGTGTCACCTGACCCCATTCTCTCCGTGTCCCCCCCCTTCCTGGGGTAGGCACAGATTCCGGAGCGGTATCATCCCTGTCCCCATCAGGCTAGTCCAGGCTCGCCGCCGGCACTCTAAGCCTGCCACATCAGCGAGCCGCGTCCAGCTGTGTCTCTTTTCATGCCGCGCTCTGCATCCACCTATGACGTCATCGCATTCTCAAGCGGAAATCTGGGAGCCGTGCCCGACCACGAAAAACAAAACAAGAGAGAGAGGAGCGCGCCTCCCCTCCAGACTGCCGAACATCGCGACCCGTCTTCATGGAGGACGGACCCGGAGAACTATTTATGGGAAACGTATGAAATCTAAACAAGACGAATCGCAGAACCGCCGGAAACCCGTCCAAAAAAGAAAAAAAATAAATCCCCCAAAACAGCAGATTCCTCCTGAGAACCGCGTCAGTCCAGCGCGCTTTTCCCGGACTCATTTAGAGAGGTCGGGTTCAATCGATGTATCAATCTGCCGGGACATTTTCCCGGTTAGTTGCCGGACTTGCCACCATTGCCATTAAAGGGAAGCTCTACCGAAAATGCTGTTGCTAAACTCTTCTTCTGAAAAAAATAAAATAAAAATGGCAGTTGCCCGTCTGTCGTGCTCATTTATTCGGCTTTATAAGAACAGCTTTGCTTTTCAATTCACACTCGTGCGACTGGTCGTGCGACTTTGGACACATAAAAGGCGCATGACATGTCGCAGCCCAATTCAGTGAATGCCGTTCAAATCTACGCCAACTTAAAGCTGCAGCAGAGGGGTTCCTGCACTGCTTTGCTGCGACTCGGGGCAACCGGAGTGCCACAGACTGCAATGTAATCCCTCAAAACTCGCATGAAAGTTGCATCGTAATCCGTTGGCACCGGCCGCATATCTCGGCAGGTACTAGTACTGGACTCAACCCCCGGGTACTGCGCTACCAGGGGCATGAGAGAGCCGGAACTAGCAATACCTAGACAGGTCCGGGTAAAGGACGGTCATCTGTCAGCCCTAAAGCTGACCATACACTATACAATCTGATTGTACAATCCTCTTTATACCCACTATTATGTGGCCCTCCAGCTGTTGCGGAACTACAAGTCCCATCATGCTTCTGCCATTGGGAGTCATGCTTGTAACTGTCCAGCCTTGCAATGCCTCATGGGACTTGCGGTACCGCAACATTTAAAGGGTGCTATTAAGGGTGCTCAACCTGGCGGCCCTCCAGCTGTTGTAGAACTACAAGTCCCATCATGCCTCTGCCATTGGGAGTCATGCTTGTAACTGTCCAGCCTTGCAATGCCTCGTGGGACATGTAGTTCCTTAAGGCCCCATTCACATCTGACCATAGCGTTTTCAGGCAGAAAATCACGCAATTTTATGGCGTTTTTTAGCGCGTTTTGCCGCGATTTTGTGCAGGGCAAAAAGGTCACCAATGTAAAAAGAAGAAAAAAAAAACAAAAAAAAAAAAAACGCCCACATCTGCCCGATTCGAGCGACAAAAAGGGGTCCAGGACTTGTTTGAGCTTCAGGCGACTTGGAGTGGAGATGTGATTTTTTTTTCCCCTCCAGCGTTTTGTAGCTTCAAGCAACAAAAACGCTCAGGTGTGAATGGGGTCTAAAGAGCTGGAGGGCCGCAGGTTGAGCACCGATTGGAATGGACGGTTTCTGTTTGTCCTCCGATTACACCGAGTTGGTAAAATCTAAAAAGGAGGATGTGCAATCAGATTGTATAGTGAATGGTGACTTGCAATGCTGGCTTATACACTGGTAGATTTTCCGATGAGAATTACAACTACATCTGAAGAATAGACGAATGCCGCTCTAAAATCTCACTTACTTTTAACATTCAAATTTTAAAACGAATGTTACATTGTAACCACTTGCCTGGAGTCTAATAGACCCGACATCTCTCCATAAAGAGGACCTGTCACAGCTCATGATGTTACAAGGGATGTTGTTCATCCCTTGTGATAGCAATAAAGTTATTAAAAGAAAAAAAAATGAATTAAAAGGATAGCGTAAAAAATAGTTCTAGATAAAGTAAATAAAAAAATAAAATAAATTATATATATATATAATATATAATGTTTGGGGGTTCGGAGTCATTTTTCTAGCAAAAAAATAAAAATATTGATGATTTTCACATGTAGGAGAGACGTGTCAGAATCGGCCTGGGTGGGAAGTAGTTAAAAGGAGATTGTACAATCTGGTTGTACGGTTTACCAAAATGATGTAATATGAGGAAGTGTGGAAGCAATCCATTCAATTTGTATCCAATCACAGGAGCCAATACACTACATACTTTTTTTTCGTAGATCTAAAATGAGATCGTACAATCAGATTGTATAGCATACGGTCAGCTAAATGAGATCGTACAATCAGATTGTATAATGTACGGTCAGCTAGAAGAGATCGTACAATCAGATTGTATAGCATACGGTCAGCTAAATGAGACCGTACAATCAGATTGTATAGCGTACGGCCAGCTAAATGAGATCATACAATCAGATTGTATAGCATACGGTCAGCTAAATGAGACCGTACAATCAGATTGTATAATGTACGGTCAGCTAAATGAGATCGTACAATCAGATTGTATAATGTACGGTCAGCTAAATGAGACCGTACAATCAGATTGTATAGCGTACGGTCAGCTAGAGGAGATCGTACAATCAGATTTTAAAAAGGTGTACGGCCAGCTTTATGGAGATTGCACAGACATTGTACTATTAGATTGCAATGTGTGTGCCCAGCTAATCACTGTTGTGTATGCGCAAGAACCTGATTGGCTCCCTCCCCTCCCCCACTCAGGTCTACAGGAAGCTTAATAAATAAAAACGGAATCAGGTACTTCTGATAGCTGGATGTGAAGATCGATAAAAATTTTTTTATAGAGTAGCGAAGGGTTAAAACTGGTTATTTTTTTTTCCTTTGTGTCTGTCTGGAAGATTGGTCTTCTCGATTTGTTCTGGTGACCCCCCCCCCTCTGGGGACTGCCGGTAGATCTATAGGAGATTGTACAATCCTAGTTCAGGGTGTATGGTCAGCTTAAAGGAGACAACATGGAAGCTGTGCAATTGGGGGGGTCACCATACATGTGACAATCAGGCCATACAATCTTTGTACGATCGACTTTAGATCTAATGCTGGCCATACTCTATACGAAAAATCATTCAAACTCATTTATGAAGAACGAACACTCCGCCGTGAGAGCCAACGATGGGGCCATCATGTAATGACCGCATTCCGATTGATAAACCGTTCAGAGATTTACTTTTTCATCCATTTTGTTGCAGTGCAAAGAGTTCCGTTTCTTAAGAGGCGAGAGAAACACGTTCGCCTTTCAATTTATCGTTCGGTAGAATTTCCCAACCTGTTCCTTTAATTTTTTTTGGCTCTCAAAGGTTAAAAACCTTTTTCTATTTGTTCCAATTAACCAGACAAAAAAAACTAATAATAATAATATATGAAGGTCCAAATGACAGATTTTTTAACAATTTTTCGGCTGGTGTCCGACCAGCATAAGGCTAACCGTCTTCGTTACAATCTTACCGTACAATCTCCGTGCAATCAGTTTTATAGTTCCAAAAGACGATGTAGAATGAGGATCTATCCAATCAGGACGGCCCTTGCACTACATAAAACTATCCAGTCCATTCTAATAGAGATTGTACAATCAGATTGTAGAGTGTATGGTCACCTCTAGATTGTCACCTAAAATAGAGTCTTGGTTGCAAATAAATAAAATAATAATAATATATAAAAAAAAAGAAAAAAGAAGGACTACAAAATGTATAATAATAATAAATATTATATAAAAAAAAGACTACAAAATGTATAATAATAATAATAATAATAATAATAAAAATAATAATAATAATATTATAAAAAAAATAAAGACTACAAAATCTATAATAATAATAATAATAGTAGTATAAAAAAAAAAAAAACTACAAAATCTATAATAATAATAAAAAAAAAAAAAGACAAAAGACAAAATCTATAATAATAATAACATAAAAAAAAAAGACTACAAAATCTATAATAATAATGTAAAAAAAAAAAAAAAGACTACAAAATGAATTATAAAAAAAGACTACAAAATCTATAATAATAATGTAAAAAAAAAAAAAAAGACTACAAAATGAATTATAAAAAAAGACTACAAAATCTATAATAATAATATTATTATAAAAAAAAGACTAAAAAAATCTATAATAATAATAATAATATTATGAAAAAAAGACTACAAAATCTATAATAATAATATAAAAAAAAAAAAAAAAGACTACAAAATGAATTATAAAAAAAGACTACAAAATCTATAATAATAATAATAATAATAATATTATTATAAAAAAAGGCTACAAAATCTATAATAATAATAATAATAATATGAAAAAAGACTACAAAATCTATAATAATAATGTAAAAAAAAAAGATTACAAAATGAATTATTAAAAAAAAGACTACAAAATCTATAATAATAATAATATTATAAAAAAAAGACTACAAAATCTATAATAATAATAATAATATTATAAAAAAAAAGACTACAAAATCTATAATAATAATAATATTATGAAAAAAGACTACAAAATCTATAATAATAATAATAATAATAATATTATTATGAAAAAAGACTACAAAATCTATAATAATAATAATAATAATAATATTATAAAAAAAAAGACTACAAAATCTATAATAATAATAATATTATTATGAAAAAAGACTACAAAATCTATAATAATAATAATATAAAAAAAGACTACAAAATCTATAATAATAAATAAAAAAGGAAACAATCGTAATCTTTAAAATCTGGAAGGCGTCCCGATAATTCGGTGGAGCCCCCCCAGCTGTTTAGCAGGAAGGAGAGGATAGAGAAGACTTACAGATGGCGGAGAGGAGGATGAGGAGGAGGATGAGGAAGGTTTCCTGTCGGTGATACAATGTTTCAGTTCCCAGATGACCCCCCACACACACACACACACAGACGATTGTAGGGGGGAGATCGATGTGTAGAATTTCTCCGGACAGAAGGCGATGATCGCACTGATCCCGGATCGCACGACTCTCACCCTTTGTACTGGAGGACTGATCACCTCCCCCCACCCTCCTCCTGACAACTTTCTTTCTGAGAACTTTTTTCCTCCCCGCCCATCACCCTGAGGCTCCGCCCCCCTCAGTGACAGCTGTCATACGATGGCACAACCTGGCTGGTTGGGAGTTTCTGGAAATCGCAGCTGGATGCTGATCGGCAGAACGATTGTAGATTAACCCGTTCACTGCCATACCTGAATACACCGCGGATGGAGCCTATTCCATGATAAATGCCCCATTACTAGGGGCTCATTAAGCCTAGGTTCACACCTATATGTGTTGCGATTAATGCGTTTTCTGGTGCGTTTTTAATACATTTTGCTTTTTTTGGGGGGGGGGGAGGGGGAGTTTGTTGTTAGGGCCAGTTCCCACCACATGCAGTCCAGTGCGTTTTGTTCTACATCAAAAATGCATGGAAAGTAGGTTACATGATTTGCAGTTCCATAGTTCACACCAGTGCGTTCCAGAAAAAAAAAGTAGAACGTGCTGCATTTTTCCTGGACTGGAACGCTGTAAAAAGCATCAAAAACGCACTGGAACGCACATGTCCTTATTTAAGGTTATGAAAAAAGAGGGGGGGGGGGAATACGCACTGGACTGCACCAAAAACGCACATACAGAAAAGCATCTGGAACGCATCCGGACTGCGTTTCTATGGCGGGAACTGGCCCTAGGGGGGAGTTGTCTGTCAAGCAGGTGAAAAATGCAAAACGCAACACTTGCGTTTTTGATGTGGTTCCATTAAAGTCCATTCATACCAATGTGTTCTTTCATGCTTTTTTTTTTTTTTTTTGCAGAAACGCAGGACATTCTTTTTAAGGCCCCTTTCACACTTGTGCGACCTGAAAGTCGTGCGACTTTGATCCAATTTCTGCTGAGACTTTGATGCAACTTGAAGCAATGCCTGTGTGATCTTGAGGCCTATGGATCTCAAGTTGCATCAAAGTTGAACCAAAGTAGTGCAGGGACTACTCTGAAGCCGCTGCGACTTGAAGTCGCACCGGTATGAATGGTACCTGGAAAATCATGGAGTACGAGTTGTCATGCGACTTTGCAGTCCCGAGTCGCAGGACAAGTCGCACAAAGTGTGAAAGGGGCCTAAGCCCTGGTTCACTGCTACTTTAAAATCGTACTACTTCACTTGAAGTCTCACGATTGCAAAGTAGCAGGTCAGAGCGATTTTAGGTGCTACTTGGCTGACATCAGCTGCGATTTCACGCACAGATGTCAATGCAAGTTGCACAATTGCAAAAAATAGCGCAGAAACTGTTTTTTTCCCCCAAATTGGTGCGGCACCGCAAATTCAGATTTGCACAGATTGAAATGATTCCATCACCGACAATGGGTGCGACTTTTCATGCGATTTGGAACTGTCAAATCGCATTTGACAAGTAGCAACGGTGGAAACGAGGGGGCTAAACGCAAAGCGGTGCTTTTTTTTTTTTCTTTTGCTGTTTTACTTCAATAGACTTCAATGGAGAAAACGCAGAAAAGCATGTTGTGCGTTTTTACCTCTGTTATGCCACATTTTTTTTTTTTCAACCTGCCCAACAACAAATGTGCCAAAAAATCCTTTAAAACACAAATCACGACAAAAAACGCGGTTAAAAAAAAAAATGCAAAAAGCACTGCAGAAACGCTCAAAAGCAAACTGCACTGGTGTGAATGGAGCCAAGGGGGCGGTACAGGTTGGCGGTGGAGCTGCGGCTTTACCAACCCCTCGGGGAAGGCTGTAGACATGCTGCGGCCGCAATGCTTAGCAACAAAAAATGAAACCGCATGTCGCATTCGGCGGGCAGCAACACAGCCATTGGAGTGAACGGAGCTCCGCCGCAAACCGCATGCAATGCATGCCACTGCGGCACAGCGATTCAGCAGCGGGAAAGAAGAAATAAAACACATTGATGAATGATTTGGAGGAGGCCGGATCCCCTCCCCCTCTCTTCTAGCAGAGGCAGTACTCTTATAATTAGTCAGATTGCACAGTCTGGCTACAAGCAGGCTGGCAGTGTTGGATTTTCTCATAAGAAAGTCTGGCGTCAAATAAATGTCATCTGTATTTTTTTTCTAAAATACTTTAAATACATAATGAATTGTAGGAAAAAGAGAGTCATGTAACAAGAGGCTGCAGAGTGACTCAGACAGAGCAGTACATGGCAGATGTGGTTGGAATTTGGGTATTTACACAATCCGGCCGCTACAACGAGTGTGAACTTGTCAAGCCAATTGTCAGATTTCTGGTTGATATGAATCTAACCACTGAAATGTACCGCCCCCCCCCCCATCCATCCTGGGCTATAATCCCCCCCCACCCCCACCGCCATCCATCCTGGGCTATAATCTACCCCCCCCCCCCCACCGCCATCCACCCTGGGCTATAATCTCCCCCCACTGCCATCCATCCTGGGCTATAATCACCCCCCCGCCATCCATCCTGGGCTATAATCACCCCCCCCCCCCCGCCATCCATCCTGGGCTATAATCACCCCCCCCCCCCACCATCCATCCTGGGCTATAATCACCCCCCCACCTGCCCCCCCCCCCTAAGCTACAATAGGCAATGGGCTGGGGGGGTGTTTACATGCTGCGGTTGGATGCTTCTTCACGCTGCAGCGAAGTTTCCCCCGACATGTAGCAATTGGTGGGTGGCAAGCCCTCTGAACCCCACAGATTCAAGAAAATGGAGAAGCCCCGCAAATGCCCCCCACACTGCATGCAGTTTTGGCGAGTTTTGGGCTAAAACAGGTGGCACCATATCGTGGAAGGGCTCTGTCTGCCTCTCAGCCTTCCCACGCATGTGCAAAAACAGCAAACTTCTGGGACTTCTACCATAGCCATCTTTGCATGTTCCAGGAAACCGGCACCTGTGCAGATGTGCCAGAAAACACGCACCTGTGCAGATGTGCCAGGAAACACGCACCTGTGCAGATGTGCCAGGAAACCCGCACCTGTGCAGGTGTGCCAGAAAACACGCACCTGTGCAGATGTGCCAGGAAACACGCACCTGTGCAGATGTGCCAGGAAACCCGCACCTGTGCAGGTGTGCCAGAAAACACGCACATATGCCAGGAAACTTGCACGTGTGCAGATGTGCCTGGAAACCCGCACGTGTGCAGATGTGCCTGGAAGCCCGCATGTTTCCCCTGAAACCCGCAACTGTTCAGATGTGCCAGGAAGCCCGCACACGTGCAATGTGCCAGGGAGCCCACATGTGTGCAGATGTGCCAGGAAACCTGCATGTGCGCAGATGTGCCAGGAAACGCGCACGTGTGCCAGGAAGCCCGCACGTGTGCAGATGTGCCAGGAGGCCTGCACCTGTGCAGATGTGCCAGGAAGCCCGCACACGTGCAGATGTGCCAGGGAGCCTGCATGTGTGCAGATGTGCCAGGAAGCCCGCACGTGTGCAGATGTGCCAGGAGGCCTGCACCTGTGCAGATGTGCCAGGAAGCCCGCACACGTGCAGATGTGCCAGGGAGCCTGCATGTGTGCAGATGTGCCAGGAAGCCCGCACGTGTGCAGATGTGCCAGGAGGCCTGCACCTGTGCAGATGTGCCAGGAAGCCCGCACACGTGCAGATGTGCCAGGGAGCCTGCATGTGTGCAGATGTTCCAGGAAACCTGCACCTGTGCAGATGTACCAGGGAGCCCACACGTGTGCAGATGTGCCAGGAAACCCGCACCTGTGCAGATATGCCACCAGGCTCAGTTGGCAAAGCCCTGTGCTATATCTGAATGCATGCAGTAGCTGGGAAAGGGCCACAAAAAAAAATCTCTTCCATAAAAAATGTAAATGGATATCCAATTAAGAGAGTGGGGGAGGGGCACATTGTATTCTCTATGACGCCTTTCCTCCTACCGGAGTTTAGCAGCAGAAAAACGCTGTAAAAAGCAGCGGTTTTTTTTTGCATGCTCATTTACATGACCTGGCGTTTGTGCATTCTATTGGCCAGAATGTTTATTTATTCTGCCCATTAGAATGTAATAACTTACAAACAATTATAAACGGGCCAAGCGTACGCACATTTAGGGCCGGTTCACATCAGATGCACTCCAATTTTGTGGTGCTAAGTAATTCGTATGGAATTTGATAATGATATCAAGAAAAGCAGTAAAATAGATCCCCTTCAGCCAGCAACAATAGATCCCCCTAACAACAATGTACCACCCACAACAAAATCCCCCCCCCCAGCAACAATAGGCTCCCAGCAGAATCAACAGATCTCTGCACAGCCAGCATTAATAGACCCTTTGGCAGCCATCAACAATAGACCCCCTCCCCCAACAGTAGATCTCCTTCAGCAACAACTGACCCCCCCAGCAACATAAGACCCACCTCTAGCAACAATAGGTCCCCCACCAGCAACAATAGACCCCCCCTTGCAAAAATAGATCCCCTCCAGCTAGAATAGATCCCCCAACAGTGAGCATCAATACCCTGCAGCACACGCCAGCACCCCTTGCCCTTACATACAGTCAGTCCAGGAGGTGCCGGTGTCTTGTCTAATAACGTCCTCCATCTGATAATGTCCGCTGTGTACTGCGCATGCGCAGTACACAGCAACACAGATTCCGAAAATTGCCGAGGATGAACGGCGCCTGCGCCGTGAGTCCAGGTTCTAGCCCCACTATCCAAGTGGACATAGAGTAGGAATAAAAAAGAGCCGAGCGCAGCGAGGCCGAGCCCCGAAGCGTGGCGAGCGAAGCTCGCCCGCGAGGGGCCCTTTAATACTCACAACCCTATGTCCGCTTGGATGGTGGGGCTACCACCTCCACTCACGGCGCAGGCGCCGTTCAGCTTTGGAAATTTTCCGAAGCTTCGTCTGCTCCATACTGCGCATGCGCAGTACGGGGCGGACACTATATGATGGCCGGACACTATACGGCAGAACACCGGAACTGCGTTCCCGGTGAAAAAAAAGCCCTGTGTTTATGTGTATTTTAGCATCACACAGGTTCCATTCTAGGACTCAGCAAGTCACCCACAAGTCAAATCCAAACCCTCAGGGGGTATAGGGTGAGTGACAGCACAAAAACCTAAATCCTGCAGAAATGTGAAGCTTTATTTTCAAGCTAGTTGGAGGTTGAAGAAAGGATTGAAAAATGTTCTTGTGTATTGTGCAACGCCGACTGGAGGAGTTTATGATGCAATTTTCTGATTCCTCCAGATAAGGCCGGATAGGAATGGCGGTCACATGTCTGCTCTAGAGGACTCAGCAGATTATGTGAGAGGCAAATAGGATATGGGTACATCACAGGCTGTGCTGCGTCTATGGAGCGACGTGCCTCTTACAGACGCAGAACGATCGTCAATATATCTCACCTTTCCAACACGCCAGGCCCACAGCTAGTTCCGTCAACCAGCCATCTACCTTTCCACACACCATAACTTTTTTAATATTGTAGATTTTAAAAGTACACAGTGGGGGGTTGATGTACTAAAGCTGGAGAGTGCAAAATCAGATGCAGCTCTGTATAGAAACCAGGTTCCAGGTTTTTTTGTTTTTTTCCAAAGCTAAAGCCCCATACACACTATTAGATTTTCTGCAGATTTTTATCTTCATATTTACCAAAACCATATAATATGAGGTCAAATCTTAAGAGTTTCCATTTATATGCAATCAGGCAGGCCTCTGGTTTTGGTAAACCTGAAGACAAAAATCTGCAGAAACTCTAATAGTGTGTATGGGGCTTTAGTTGAACAAGCTGAAGTTAGAAGCTGATTAGCTACCCCCCACAGCTGCACCAGATTTTGCACTCTCCAGTTTTAGTAAATCAACCCCAATGTTTAAGTGTAACACACCCAGGCATTTATTACTCTGGACAATGTTTTTTCTTTTTTCGCAGGACAGCGCCATCTTTCTTCAGGTATCATCCAAGAATCACCACCTTCTTCCTGGACTGATATGCCCGCTCATAAATTACACAATCATATGTGCACTCCGTGGTTTGTGCGTCACGTCTCATTGGTTGTTATCGATTTTTTTTGTATCTGAATGATTTGCTCTGGGGCTTTCAGTATTTTTTTTTTTTTCATTTTGCATTCTTTATGGACTTTTTTGTATGTCTCTCCCATTGTATTTATGTTTTGAAGGACGACCCAGATATGTTTTTATACATTATAAGCAATGCTGTTCCTTGTAGTCCCACTGAGCCATATATAGCGTTATTAAGCAGTCAGGCTTGAGAAAGGTGCTGGGCAGCTCAGAAACAGGTAGCCGTATATATATATATATATATATATAAAACCATTAAATGAGTTGTAAAGGCAGAAGGTTCTTTTATCCTAATGCCTTCTATGCATTAAAAAAAAAAACCTTCTGTGTGTAGCAGCCTCCCCAGCATGAGTGTCTTAGCCATCTAGGACACCCCTCCTGATTGGCTGAGGATACAGCAGCAGCGCCATTGGTTTCCATGGCTGTCAATCAAAGTTAGTTGGCCAATTAGGGGAGAGAGGGGCGGGGGTGGGGCCGGTGCTCCGTGTCTGAATGGACACACAGAGCTGTGACTAAGCCCGGGTGCCCCCCCACAGCAAGCTGCTTGCTGTGGGGGCACTCGGCAGGAGGGAGGGGCCAGAAGCAGCGAAGAGGGACCTGAGAAGAGGATCCAGGCTGCTCTGTGCAAAACCAACCGCATAACATGTTTGTTATTTTTTTAAAACAAGACAATCACTTTAAAGAGTCTTACACAGGCTTGAGAAAGGAGCTGAGTAGCTCCGAAACATGTAGCCACACCCCCTGGATGTCTCCCTCATTGTATTTATGTTGCGGGACAGCCCAGATGTGTTTTTAATACATTATAAGTAATGTTGGCCCTTGTAGTCCCACTGACCCCATATATAGCACCATTAAGCACAGGCTTGAGAAAGGAGCTGGGCAGCTAAGAAATGCATAGCCACACCCCCTGGATATCTCCCCCGTTGTATTTATTTTGAGGGACGGCTGATATTTTTTTAATAATTCTAAGTAATGCTGGTCCTTGTTGTCCTTCTTCACTATATATATATATATATATATATATATATATATATATATATATATATATCACCATTAAGCAGTCTTACACAGGCTTGAGAAAGGAGCTGGGCAGCGCCAAAACATGTAGCCTCCTGGATGTCTGCCCCATTGTATATATGTTGCAGGGTATCCTAGATGTGTTTTAATACTTTTTAAGTAATGCTGATCCTTGTAGTCCCAATGAGCCATATCTAGCACCAGCAAGCAGTCTTACACAGGCTTGAAAAAGAGGCTGGGCAGCTACGAAACACGTAACCACACCCCCTGGGTGTCTTCCCCAGTGTATTTATGTTGAGGGACAGCCCAGATATGTTTTTATAAATTATAAGTAAAGCTGGTCCTTGCAGTCCCACTGAGATATATATATATATATATATATATATATATATATATATATATATATATATATAACCATTCAGTAGTCTTACACAGGTTTGAGAAAGGGGCTGGGCAGCTCCAAAACACATAGTCACACCCCCTGAATGTTTCCCCCATTGTATATATGCTGTGGGACACCCCAGATGTGTTTGTAATACATACATAATGCTGGTCCTTGTAGTGCCACTGAGCTATATTTACCATCAATAATCAGTCTTACACAGGCTTGAGAAAGGAGCTGGGCAGCTCTGAAACACATAGCCACACCCCCTGGGTGTCTCCCCCTCTGTTTTTATGTTGAGGGACAGCCCAGATATGTTTTTATATATTATAAGTAATGCTGGACTCTGTAGTCCCACTGTGCTATATATAGCACCATTTAGTCTTACACAAGCTTGAGAAAGGAGCTAGGCAGCGCTGAAACATGTAGCCACGCCCCCTGGATGTCTCCCCTATTGTATATATGTTGCGAGACACCACTCATTTTTGTATCCATTAAAAGGAATGTTGTATCTTTGAAGTCCCACTGAGCCATATATAGCACCATTTAGCAGACTTAAGGCCCGTACACACTATAGGACTTTTCTTAAAACAAACATACAAATTATCTATTTTAAGGCAACATCCGACCGTGTGTACGCTTCATCGGACAAACGTTTTCGGTTTTCATCTGACTTTTGTTGGCTGTGCGAATGGACAAACTTGTTGACAACATAAGTCCGATGGAGCAAAGTTCGATCGTGTGTACACAAAACCATCCATCAGACTTTTGTACAAACACGCATTCTCAGAACCAATGCAAAAGATCAGACAGCAATACAGAAGTTGACCAAAGGGTGGCACGGGAGTAATTGAACTTCGTCTTTTGAAGTGTCGTCAGTACGTTGAAACGTCACTACATTCGTGTTTGTTGCCTAAAAAGTCAGATCGTGTGTATGCAATACAAATTTTACGGCCAACGCCCTTTGTACAAAAGTCCACGGGAAAGTTTGTATAAAGTCCGATCGTGTGTATGAGGCTTTACACAGGCTTGAGAAAGAAGCTAGGAGAGTTTGAAACGCGTAGCCACACCCCCTGTGATGTCATTTTTTTAGTCCAGGCCTGCGTTTCAGAGGTCTTTACTTCCTGGCCTTGAGACGCTTCCTGCTTGCAGCATACTACCTAGCCAGCGGCAGTGATCTGGCTTCCTGGCACGGATGTATGTGTACTCCCCAAACAGCAGAACGGCTGGTGCAAGGATTGTTGATGACAGGCGCTATTTTCACTTCTCCTATGTGAGTTGCCATTTACAATTGGTCTGATGTTTCTTTCTACTTGATGGTTCACAAATGTCTGGCACAGATCAGCCCCTGCTGCTGCCTCCTACCTTGTGGCTTTCTACAAAGTTACAATGTACAGTCTGAGCACTGGGGGGGGAGAGGAGACTGAGGAAATGCTTCCACTACAGAAGAGTGATGACATCATCTTACCCTAGGACAGTGATGGCGAACCTTGGCACTCCAGATGTTTTGGAACTACATTTTCCATGATGCTCAACTACACTGCAGAGTGCCTGAGCATCATGGGAAATGTAGTTCCAAAACATCTGGAGTGCCAAGGTTCACCATCACTGTCCTAGGAAATGTTGCTTCTAGTACAGAAAACTTGAACACATGTTGTGAACAATTGTGCACATGATTTATATAGCGCCAACAGTTTATAAAGCTCTTTACAATATAAAATACAAGAAGATACAAGAGGGCCTTGCTCAGAAGAGCTTTCAATCTAATGGGTGGGACAGGCAATACAAAAGGTTGTAACTTTGGGGAATGAGCTGATGGAAGCGGTAAAAGATTAGTTGGAGGTGTGAAAGGCTTCCCTGAAGAGATGAGTTTTCAGGGATTGCCTGAAGGCAGCTAGAGTAGCAGTTTAGCGTCTGCAGGACCCCTGAGGGCCACTTAAAAAGAGCCAAAAGTATGCAGGTTGGGCACCAAGGAGCTAACCCCCAAGTGCTTTGAAAATTCCTTGCCCTGGCTGGCAGCGTGACAGCCAGGCATCTGGCATTATCATAAAGAGAGGTGAGCTAGGGTAGTCCATGGAGCTTGAACCCTGGGGTGAAGAACATCAAGCTTTTCCAGTCTTCTTAGATAACCCATAGCGCTCTGGGAATCCTTTGTCCTTTATTAAATGTTTATTTGTAAAATATAGATATTGTACAAAATAAAAGTAAATAAAATATCAGCTTAAAAATCATTAAAAAAAATATATAAAATTGATCCAAAGCCTTTATACTTCTTTCAGTTCCTTGTGCGATTTACAAGAAGAGAGATGTCAGAAGAATAATAATAATAATAAAAAAACACATGACGAACGTTACCAAGGAATCGAATTGTCAAAAGACAAAAATGACAGACTGCCCAGTTCATACAAAGTAAAATCCCCTTCTGACTTCCTTTCGCTTTTGTCTTTGACAATTCGATTCCTCGGTAAGGCTCGCCCCGTATTCATACGAGTAGCTATACGAGGAAATGGGCGGCTTTACATGCAAATCATAGGAAGGCGTTTCTCAAAACATACATGTGATGCAATTATCACCAACGTACCGTGTGCTGCAAATTCTCAGAAGACACCGGGTGTCATAGAAAGAAAAAAAAAAAAAAAAAAAAAAAAACACACATGACAAGGAATGGAAGATGAAATTCAAGGGAAAAAAAAAAAACGCTTACTCAGCCATTCACTGGAAGAAAATAATCAAAGGGCAGAGACTGAGAAAATAAATGGCTCTGCATTTTTTTTTTTTTTTTTTTTTAAATAAGAACATGCGTGTTCCAGTGCGTTTTTGATGTGTTTTACCGCATTCCAGTACAGTCAAGTGCAGAAAAATGCAGCACATTCTATTTTTTTTTTCTGGAACTGGAACGCACTGGAACTGACTGCACTGGTGTGAACTTTGCCACTGAAAACGTAACCGAATTTCCATGAGTTTTTGATGCAGAAAAAAAAAAAAAAAAAAACAACACACACTGGACTGCATGTGGTGTGAACTGACTGAACCAAAAATAGACTCTCGTGTCAAACTGTAAATAGATCCTTGCAAAGTGACTTAACTAGTTGCAGACTTTGGGCGTGACACACACACACACGTCCTCGTCGTAAAACGGATATGTGTAGCACATCCAGTCTCTATGCCTTGCTTCTGGGACCCCCCCCCCTCCCCCCTCATTGACTTTAATTAATCAAAGCCGGGGTTCTAGCGATTTGTGCCCTCCATCGAAAAGTGTCCGTGCATGCGCAGAACGGAAGGGCACTCCAGCTGAGTTGCCAATCAGCTGGGGTGACGTCACGATATCGCATGCGCAGATCGTAGGAGTGTTTTTTTTTTTTTTTGATGGGAGATACCATTTCACGGCCACAATTGAAAGCTATGTAAAGAGTGGAGGGACACCGTAGAGGTCAGATTGTGCCTCGCTGTAAAACCCGTGGCGCAACAGCTTGGCACAATATGACAAATACGGTGTCCCTCCGCTATTTGCATAGCAGTAAATTGTGCCTGACAAATGGTATCTCCCGCCGAAAAAAAAAAAAAAAGTCTCCTACGATCTGCGCATGCACTATGGTGACGTCACTCCAGCTGGGGCGGCCTTCCGTTCTGTGCATGCGTGGGTACTTTTCGACGGCTGGCACATATCGACAGAACGCCGGTGTCCTATCATATAGAGTCCCCCATCGGATATTGTCCGCTGTGTACTGCGCATGCGCAGTACACAGCACACACACACATTACGAAAATACCCGAAGATGAATGGCGCCTGCACCGTGAGTCCAGGTTATAGCCCCACCATCCAAGTGGACATAGAGTAGGAATATAAAAGAGCCGAGCCCGAAGCGTGGCGAGCGAAGCGAGCCCGCGAGGGGCCCTCTAATTTTGCCAGCCCTATGTCCGCTTGGCGCAGGCGCCGTTCATCTTCGGAGATTTTCCGAAGCTTCTTATGCTCCGTACTGCGCAAGCGCTGCGCATGCGCAGTACCGGGCGGACAGTATATGATGGCAGGACACTATATGCCAGAACATCAGCATTACTGTATACTCAGAGAAGAGGTCGGCAGCTGTAGCTGTAAAAAGCAAAAAAAAAAATAAAAAATCTGACGTGTTTTCAAATACCACAGATGGGACTATACAAAAGATACAAAGTAACATTGTTACTTTTCTATCATTTTGTTTATTCACCTGCAGATGAAAGGAATACATTTAAATCTGCAAATGTCAGTTAAAGTAACCTGACAAAATTTTTTTTTCAGTAAAATGTTCCTGTTTAACCCTTCATTTACTCTGTTCAGCTCTAATTAACTCCTTATTCTCCTTCTCCCTACAACTAATAATTTTCCTGATGATGATTTTTGGTTTATATTTTATTAACCACTTCAGCCCCGAAAGAATTTACACCCTTCCTGAGCAGAGCACTTTTTGCGATTTGGCACTGCATCGATTTAATTGACAATTGCGCGGTCGTGCAACGCTGCACCCAAACAAAATTGACGTCCTTTTTTTTCCCCCCACAAATAGAGCTTTCTTTTGGCGGTATTTGATCACCTCTGTGGTTTTTATTTTTTGCGCTATAAACAAAAAAAGAGCAACAATTTTGAAATAAAAAACACTTTTTTTTGTTTTTTACATTTTGCTATAATAAATATCCCCCAAAAATATATAAAAAATATTTTTTTTCCTCAGTTTAGGCCGATACGTATTCTACATATTTTTGGCAATAAGCGATTAATGATTGGTTTGCGCAAAAGTTATAGCGTTTACAAAATCGGGGATAGTTTTATGGCATTTTTATTAATAATTAATATTTTTTTTAAATGGCGGCAATCAGCGATTTTTATCGTGACTGCGACATTATAGCGGACACATCAGACACATTTCTAGGACCATTATACAGCAATCAGTGCTATACAAATGCACTGATTTCTGTGCAAATGACACTGGCAGTGAAAGGGTTAACCACTAGGTGTAGTGTACACACCTAGGACACACTAAGTGGGTTAAGTGTGTCCTAGGGGCGTGGCTGTGTATGCCACAACACTGATCTCTGCTCCCGATCACACGGAGCAGAGATGAGTGACACTGTCACTAGGCAGAATGGGGAGATGCTTGTTTACATTAGCATCTCCCCATTCGGCGATCGAGTCCGCGGTACCCGCGACCCGACTCCCGAACTTTGCCGAGCGTGCCCGCTGGCCACCTCCTAATGGACAACGTACAGGTACGCGATTCTGCCTGTACGAGCCCTTCTGCCAACGTATATCGGCGTGAGGCGGTCAGCAAGCGGTTAAATAATATCTAAAAAAAAAAAAAAAAAAAGTTTTTGCTTAGTTTGGTAATATTTTGACACACTTAAAAACCTGAAAGACAAAGGCATAATGAGCTAGTACGCATCACATACTAGCTCATTATGAAAGACTTATCTTAGAACAAAGCTGTTGCAGCTGTCCCCGCACACCGCTGTGAGCGGGGACATGTCTCCTGGAGTTTTTTCTGGGTTTGCGGACTCCGGCGATGTGACTGGCTGGAGCCGCGATGACATCACGCCTGCGCGCAGGAGCCGCCGGTTACGGCAGAAGTCCTTTAGAAACGACACGATGGAGCCGTTTCTTCAGATAACTTCAGCGCAAGCATATATGGTAAATATCTCCTAAACCGTGCAGGTTTAGGAGATATATCCAGGCTTACCTCTAGCTACTGTAAATAGGTACAAGTGGTGTACCAGGATTTACAACCACTTTAAAAGCGAAGTGTAACGGCTCCCCTAATATAAAGGGGGTTAACGTCGTTTACGATGTTCCCTCTTCTGGACACACATCCACTCGCTACCAATATCCACAGCTAAACGACCCTTTCCTATATAAGCCGACCCCTCTGGCAAAGAGACGAGACGCACTCTGTCCCTTCTGTAGTAGGAATGACTTTATTAAAGACCAACATTGTAACTTTATACACAATTCAAGGCACATGCTTTAACATGAACAAGAGCCCAGCTCCACCCACACATCCCAAGACGTCTGCTAGGCTTCAAATGATCCCACCCAATACACATCTTTTCACAAAGGGTTAGCAGCCAGTCTGTCTGGCACTTTACAATACACACAAGGACAGACTTAAAGCGGAGGTCCACCCTAAAATGGACCTTCCGCTCATCGGATTCCTCCCCCCCTCCGGCGCCACAATTGGCACCTTTCAGGGGGGAGGGGAGTGCAGTTACCTGGATAATCCAGGTAACTGCACCCACTTCTGGGCTAGCTCTCTGCGGAAAGGGGCGTATGTTACGCCCCTTTCCGCAAGCGCCCGCCCCCTTCAGCAAGAGCCCCGCTGCCTGCTGGGAAACACACAGCTCCCAGAGGCAGCGGGGACCGTCCTCATTGCGCAGCGCAGCTCGCGCATGCGCAGTAGGGAACCGGGAAATGAAGCCGAAAGGCTCCATTTCCTGATTCCCATACCCAAGATGGAGGCGGCAGGACCCGACAGACGACCTAGCGATCGGCTTCGGGTGCCGACATCGCGGGCGCGCTGGACAGGTAAGTGTCACTATTTTAAAAGCCAGCAGCTGCAGTATTTGTAGCTGCTGGCTTTTAAAAAAAAAAAAAAAAAAAACACGGAGTCCCGGTGGACTCCCGCTTTAAATGAACAATAGAAATGCAAAACAACTTAATTCCTCACAGCAATGACACTTAACCCCCACATACAGTATACATCCAATTTATATACAATGTATATACAGCCTTCAATATGGCTATCACAGACCATATCGGGGGTTTCTTTTATTCACCCTGTGCCAAAAGTGACCCCACTGTCACACGAAGCTCCTTCAGGAAAAAAATATTAAAAGTCAGCAGCTACAAATACTGTAGCTGCTGACTTTTAATATATTAGGACACTTACCTGTTCATGAATCCAGCGATGTCTTCACCTGAGCCAATTTTTTAATCAGCTCTCGGGTGCTGCCGCTGCCACCTAGGCTAAGGGCACTTTAACACTGAGGCGGCGGGGGTGTCGGCGGCAAAGCAACGCTTTTAACACCCACTAGCGCCCGATAAAGAGTTAAAACAGTATTGCAATGATCGCCATTTTATTCTCTAGGTTCTCTGGTAAAAAAAATATATATATATATTTTCCAGCAAAAAAAAATACTGATTTTAACTTGGAAGCAACAAGTGCGAGAAAAAGGGCTTGGGCACAAAGGGGTTAAGTAATGACAAGGTTATGGCTGAATAAACAGGTCCATAGCAGAAATGTAAAAATTGCTTTGGTCCATGGAGGGCGAGCAAGTGAGAGGAGGTGAAGTGGTTAAATGAATCACAAAGGGAAAAAAAAAAAAAAAAAAAAAACCTCACAAAACAAATGATTACAATATAAAAATACAAATCATTCATTGAGAATTCAGGCAGCTGTGTTTGAGACTTGGGTAAGGATCACGGAAGGGGACTTGCAGCAAAGCTGCCCTCCAGTGGCCGCAAACACCTATGGCAGCTACTTCTCAAGCTGGAGAAGTGTGTGATCAGGAAATGTATTTGGTGCAGGGTGAGGTTCGAAAATAGGTTGCAAATATTGCAAGTCAGCATTAAAGTAGATACAAAACCATAAATTATTTACATTTTGTGTGATAAATCACTATGTATCATTTCATGCCTTTTTTTCTTTTCTTTTCAAATGTTTTTATTGAGATTTTTAGCAGAGTTAGTTACAACAAGGGTTACAAAACAAAAAAAAAAAAAATAATATATAGTAATAAAAGTAACATAACACAGTATAATGTAGTGACAGGGTTTTCTCA